>NC_050574.1:427332817-427608363 GCF_011100635.1 Trichosurus vulpecula
TGGGTTGTGAAATAAAAGTTCCAGTTTTCACCCTGTCTTTTCATGAACAGTCTCCTTATCAACAAAGAGATGGATTTCATCACAGTAGCTGAGAACTTCAGAACTTTCATCCATTTGACTCCTAGAAAAATAGGAATGCTATTAGCACATCCCTGCTGTTTGTTACACAACTAAGACTCTTTCATTTGCAGTTTCAGAAATATAAAATTATAGACCTGATGGATTTTTAACTATCAGCAAAGAGAAAAAAATATAACTAGAATTATGTTCATTAACTAAAATCTTTAAATGTCCCTCTTTCCTCCCACTTTTCAGTTTCCTCTTGTGCATTGTCTTTCCCCATTAGATTATAAACTCCTTGAAGATATGGACTATCTTTTTATTTATATTCCCAGTGCTTAGCCCAGTGCCTGGCACATATTAGAACTTTAATAAATGTTAATAAATTGAAACACAATTATACTAAAGCTACTTTACATATATTTATATAATGTACATATTCATACAGTCCATATAGTATTGTGCTTGACACTTTTAGATTAAAAGATGTCAAAAATTACCAAAATTGAAAACAATTTATGATACAATATAAATTATTTTTACATAAAATTGCATTAACTTCAGTTTTTATATCACCAATATTTACCAATATATTTCCCCTTCCGCTTCTTACAGAGAAATATTCTCCACATAAAAGAATTTTTAAAAAAGAATGAAAAAAATAAGAAAAAATGAGCAAAATATCAAAAAGGGTGACATTGTATGTAATGCTCCATACACGTAGTACCCCACTTCTGTAATGAAACAAAGGGAAGCACTTTTTCATATCTCCTTTGTTGGGTCAAACTTGGTCATTATTTGATTGCAGTATTGATTGTCAATTACTTTGGTTGCTGTTCTTTGCATTTACATAGTTGTAATCATTGTTTTAGTTTACATCGTTGAAGTCACAGTTAAATATAGATGTGACCAAGCTACTACCTTGCTCAATAAGCTCCAGCATCTCCTCAGTACTTCTGAAACAAAGTATAAACTGCTTTGTTCAGATTTTAAACCTTTTCCCAGTCTTCCTAGAACTATCTTTCCAACTTCATTGTCATTACTGTTCTTCCCAAACTCTGCCACCTAGCCAAATTGGCCTTCCCTATGTTGCTCACATAAGACGCTCCTTCTCCCTGCTCTGTATGTTTTTTTAATGTCCATCTCCCATGACTGGAATATATTCCCTCCTCATCTCAAACTTATATAATCCCTTTGTTTCTCTAAGTCACAGCTCAAGAATCACTTTGTATATGAAGCCATTTCTAATTCCCCTAAATGCTAATGCCTCTCAAAGTTACAGGTATTTACTTAAATTTGTTTGTATTCATTGTCTTCATATATATATATATATATATATATATATATATATATATATATATATATATATATATATATATATATATATATATATATATACAAAAATTAGTTTCAACGTGAGAGTGGATAAGGAACTTGCTTTGTAATCTCTTCAAATGATTTGTGTTCATATCCTGCCCCTGATACTTATTGGCTGTGTGACCTTAGTGAAATCTCTTAATCTTTCAGTGCTCTAGGAAGCTCTTTAGGACTAGAAGTGGACAAAGGAGGTATCAACCTATGCTGATAGAGGGAGTGCCCTTTATTGAGGAAAAAATACATGTAGTTCCTAGTTCTAGTACTTTACTCATATATGTAAATACTGTTTTCTCTACCAGAATATAAGCATTTTTGAGAGTAGGGGTTATGCTGTTCTTTTTATGATGGGCATATAGTAGGTATTTAATAAATATTTGCTGATTGCTCCACCTGCAGGTTCTGCTTATTTCATTTTTTTGTCAATGTAAATGATCCTCCAACTTTATCACATGCATCCTTTCTTATTTTTTTTGAGGTGGTTGTATATTATTTTTTTGTATTTTTATTATTTAATATTTTTAGTTTTCAACATTGATTTCCACAAGATTTTCAGTTACAAATTTTCTCCCCATTTCTCCCTTCCCCCCACTCCAATGGCATATATTCTGTTAGTTCCATTCCCCAGTCTTCCCTCCCTTCTGTCATCCCCTCATTTCCTTTCCCCTTACTTTCTTGTAGGGCATGATAGATTTCTATACCCCATTGCCTATATATCTTATTTCCCAGTTGCATGTAAAAACAACTTTTTTGAGCATTTCTTTTTAGAACTTTGAGTTCCAAATTTTCTCCCTTCTTCCCTCCCCACACACCCTCCTTGAGAAGGCAAGCAATTCAACACAGGCCACACATGTATCATTATGCAAAACACTTCCATAATAGTCACATTTTGAAAGACTAACTATATTTCCCTCCATCTTATCCTATACCCCTTTATTCAGTTTTCTCCCTTGACCCTGACCCTTTTCAAAAGTGTTTACTTTTGATTACCACCTCCCCCAATCTGCCTTCCCTTCTATCATACCCCCTTTCTTATCCCCTTCCCCTACTTTCCTGTAGGGTAAGATAGCCAATTAAGTGTGTATGTTAATCCCTCCTAAAGCCAAATCAAATGAGAGCAAGATTCACTCATTCCCTTTCACCTGCCCCCTCTTCCCTTCCAACAGAACTGCTTTTTGTTGCCACTTTTATGGGAAATAATTTACATCATTCTATCTCTCCCTTTCTCCTTCTCCCAATAAATTCCTCTCTCACCCCTTAATTTTATTTTTTTAAGATATCATCCCTTCATATCCCACTCATCCTGTGCCGTCTACATATATATATATATATATATATATATATATATATATATATATATATATATATATTCATATTCCCTTCAACTACCCTAATACTGAGAAAGGTCTTATGAGTTACAAATATCATCTTTCCATGTATGAATGTAAGTAAAATGTTTCATCTTTCATAAGTCCCTTATGATTTCTCTTTCCTGATTACCTTTCCGTGCTTCTCTTGATTCTTGTATTTGAAAGTCAAATTTTCTATTCAGCTCTGGTCTTTTCACTGAGAAAGCTTGAAAGTCCTCTATTTTATTGAAAATCCATATTTTGACTTGGAGTATTATACTCAGTTTTGCTGGGTAGGGGATTCATGGTTTTAATCCTAGCTCCTTTGAACTCCAGAATATCATATTCCAAGCCCTTTGATCCCTTCATGTAGAAGGTGCTAGATCTTCTATTATCCTGATTGTGTTTCCACAATGCTGAAATTGTTTCTTTCTGGCTGCTTGCAATATTTTCTCCTTGTTCTAGGAGCTCTGGAATTTGGTGACAATATTCCTAGGAGTTTTCTCTTTGGGATCTTTTTCAAGAGGCAATCCATGGATTATTTCAATTTCTATTTTACCCTCTGACTCTAGAATATCAGGGCAGTTTTCCTTGATAATTTCTTGAAAGACGATGTCTAGGCTCTTTTTTTTGATCATGGCTTTCAAGTAGTCAGTTAATTTTTAAATAATCTCTCCTGGATCTATTTTCCAGGTCAGTGGTTTTTCCAATGAGATATTTCACATTGTCTTCCATTTTTTTTCATTTTTGATTTTGTTTTATAATTTCTAGATTTCTCATAAAGTCACTAGCTTCCACTTGCTCCAATCTCATTTTTAAGGTGGTATTTTCTTCAGTGGTCTTTTGGACCTCCTTTTCCATTTGGCTAATTCTGTCTTTCTAGGCATTCTTCTCCTCATTGACTTTTTGGAGCTCTTTCGCCATTTGAGTTAGTCTATTTTTTAAGATGTTATTTTCTTCAGTATTTTTTTGGGTCTCTTTGGCAAGTCATCCACTTGTTTTTTCATGATTTTCTCACATCACTCTGACTTCTCTTCCCAATTTTTCTTTTACTTCTCTTGCTTGATTTTCCAAATCCTTTTTGAGCTCTTCCATGGCCTGAGACCAATTCATATTTTTCTTGGAAGCTTTTCATGTAGGCTCTTTGACTTTGTTTACTTCTAGCTGTATGTTTTGATCTTCTTTGTCACCAAAAAATATTCTATAATCTGAGTCCTTTTGCACTGCCTCTTCATGTTCCCAGCCAACTACTTGACCTTTGAGCTTTTTGTCAGGGTATGACTAGTTTTAGAGTACAGAGTACTTTGTCCTGAGCTTTAGGGGCCTTGTGCTGCTATTTTCAGAGTTACTTCTACTCCACAGTCACCATAGGCTCTGCCACAGCAGTGCTCCTCCTCCCCCAAGAGCTGCCAGCCAGGATTGCAACCCAGATCCAAGCCGAGCAAGGCCAGAGAATCCTGCCTCTACAACAGCAAAGCAATCTCTGCACTCCTGCTCTGATATGTCACTTGATTCCTCCCACAGTGTGGGTCAAGGACTCTGGAAGCAGCTGACACTGGTACTCTGGAAGCAACTGACACTGGTACTCTGGAAGCAGCTGCAGGAGCTTCTTGCTGCTTCCATTGTGCCACCTTTGGCACACCCAGGGCTGGTGCCAGACCATGCACCTCTCTTCCAGATCCAGCAGTTTTGCCACTAACCTGCTCCATTGTCCTTAGTGTTAGTAGGTTGAGAAGTCTGGTAACTGCCTAAGCTCAGTGATTCAGGAACCTAAGGCCTGCTCTGCCTGACTCTTGTTCTGGTCTGTCCTGGTGCAGCCCATGCTGGGCTGCTCTCCTCTCCCAGCACAGAGCAATAGATCCTTCGCAGTGACTGTCCAGGCCATCTTGGACTGGAGACTTGTTTCCCTCTGTTATTTTGTGGCTTCTGTAGCTCTAGAATTTGTTCAAAGCTATTTTTTACAGTTTTTTGGATGGATTTGGGGGAGAGCTTAAGTGAGTCCCTGTTTTCTAGCCTCCATCTTGGCCTACAACCTTTCTTATTGCATAGCAACATTCTATTATATTCATGAAGCAAAATTTGTTGACATATGTGGTTATATGCTATATATTTCTTTTTTGTCATTGAAGTCTTTGGAGTCTATGCCGAGCAGCAGAAATACTTGGTCATTTTAGTCACTTTCTTAGTATAATTCTAAATTATGTCCAAGAATTGATAGACAAATTCATTGTTCCACTAGCAATAAATACATCAGTGTCCCTATTTTTCTATAACCCCTACAGCATTTTCTCTCCTCTTCTTTTATCATCTTTGCCAATTTGCTGCATGTGAGTTGAAAACTCAAAATTGTCTTGATTTGTATTTTTCTTTTTTTATGATATGAAGCATTCTTTTGTATGGTTAGTAAGTCATAATTCTTATTTTGAGACTTATTTGTTCAAATCCTTTGACCACTTACCTTTATTATTATTTGGTCTTATATATTTCTAATAGTTACATATTGTATATTACTAATATTTATATCATATAGATATATACATATCCTCTATATAGGCATCTAGGCAGTGAAGTGGATAGAGTGCTGGACATGGAGTAAGGAAGACTTATCTTTCTGAGTTCAATCTGGCCTTAGACACTTACTAGCTATGTGACACTGGTCAAAAAAATCACTTAACCCTTCTTAGGGAGTGTGGGTGGGGAAGGAAGAGGGGAGAGAATTTAGACCTCAAAGTTTTAAAAGCAGATATTAAAACAAAAGTTTTTGCATGCAATTAGAAAATAAGATATACAGGCAATGGGGCATAGAAATCTATCTTGCCCTACAAGAAAGTAAGGGAAAAGGGGATGGTGGGGTTTGGGGTGACAGAATGGAGGGCTGACTGTGGAATGGGGCAATCAGAATATATGCCATCTTGGAGTGGGGGGGAGGGTAGAAATGGGGAGAATGTTTGTAATTTAAACTCTTGTGAAAATTAATGCTGAAAACTAAAAATATTAAATAAATAAATAATGATTAAAAAACAATGATTAGTGTTCCATTTTTTTTTTTGCATATCTTCTCCAACATTTACCATTTTTCTGTTTTGTCAGGCTAGTCATTCTGATAGGTGTGAAATGGTACTTCAGAATTGTTTTGATTTTCATTTCTCTAATCAATAGTGATTTATAGTGTTTTTTCATCTGACTATAGATCAGCTCCTCCATTTTGCATATGAGCATTGCACAGTTTTATAGTCCTTTGGGCATAGCTCTACCTTGCTCTCCAAAAGGGTTGAATCAGTTCACAACACCACCAATAATGCATTAGTGTTCCATTTTCCCTACATGTTCTCCAACATTTATCATTTTCATGTTTTGTCATGTTAGCCAATCTGATAGGTGCGAACTTGTATCTCAGAATTGTTTTGATTTGCATTTCTTTAATGAATAGTGATTTAGAGCATTTTTTACACGACTATAGATAGCTTTAATTTATTCCTCTGAAAACAGCCTGTTCATATCCTTTGACTATTTATTAAATTGGGGAATGACATATTCTTATACATTCAACTCAGTTCTCTATATATTTTAGAAATGTGGCCTTCATCAGAGTTACTGTTAGTAAAAATTGTTTCCTATCTTTCTGCTTCCCTGGTAATCTTTGTTACATTGGCTTTGTTAGTGCAAAAACTTTTCAATTTAATGTAATCAAAACAATCCATTTCGCATTTCCTAATGTTCCCTATCTCTTGTTTGGTCATAAATTCTTCCCTTCTCCACAAATCTGGCAGTTAAACTATTCCTTGCTCTCCAATTTACTTACAGTATTAGATTTTATATGTAAATTGTGTACCCATTTTGACTTTATCTTGGTATAGAGTTTAAGATGTTGGTCTATGCCTAGTTTTTGCCATACTATTTTCCATTTTCCCAGCAGTTTTTGCTAAATAATGAGTTCTTATTTCAGAAGCTGTAGTAATCAATAGATTACTATAGTCATCAACTATTGAGTCTTGTAATTTTCTTCATGAATTTAATCCTTTGCCATTTGATATATATATACACATACACACACATGTATATATATATATATGTATATATATATATATAGACATCTATATGTATATTTAATATTGATATCAGCTATTCATTTATGGTTGCTTTAAACAAAATGTAATTTTGGTTTTTCTATCTATTAGTACTATACACATCTTTTAAAACTTTTGCTTTGTCTGATAGCATGTTTGTAGCTCATGCTTTTTTTAATTTGTCTCATACCTAGTAGATTAGGTTCCATATTTTCATCATAACTTCAAATAGTCTGAATGTGAATATATGTAACCATTTAAGAGGTAGTTATCATATGCCATAACCTCCTTGAAAGCAGGGGCAGTGTAGTATAAACTTTGTATTTCTCCCCAGTTGCCAGCACAGCGATGCTAAAAACAGAAGACATCTAATCCATGTTTATCTATATAATGTATTGGGTGCAAGGAGAATTTTGATTATAAAGCAATTGTGCGCTTATAGAACATTAGTCAGGAAGACTTGTATTCACATCCTGACTCTGACACATTACTAGCTTTGTGTACATAGGCCATTCATTTAACTTCTTAATGTCTTAGGCACTGGTGGAGGAAATTTCTACACTAGGAATTCCTTATGCTGAAGGAATTACAGTTATAGCTCACTTTCCTCCCTAAAGAAGAGACTGGATAATGGAATAGTTCGTATAGAGAGGAAACATAAATTTAATGTTCAGTAATAAAATTTTTTTGCCGCATAAGAGAGAGAGTCGGTGCCAACCTAATAAACTTAGCTTTAACAATCATATGCTACATGTACTAAACAAGCCACTAGAAAATGAAAAGATCAGTTGATTAGATTAAGCCTGAAATTAAATAATTCTAATTGTTAGGAAATCCTAGTATCATAGATTTTGAGCTGGAAAGACCACACTTTGCCACTTATTCTAACAATAATATTTTACAGATGAGGAAACTGAGGTCCAGGAAGTAAAGAAACTTGCCCAGTTAACACTGTTTGTAAGGGATAGTGAGGCAGGATTTGAACATACTACATCTAGCTATAAATCCACTGCTCTTTCTTATGTATCACATTTTTTCTATAATTTAAAGTTTATCAGATATCTTCTTAACACATCTCAATTAATAGGCTATCTGAATGTTTCTTTTACTCAAAAAGTAAGTTACTCAATATGATAATTAACTATACATACGAATAAATTTCATATTAAAAATCAAATTTACTGCTTGTTCACTTTGGACAGCTTTGTCTGGACCTGTCATTTCAAAATGCAGTGAATGCCTTGGTATGGAAATTCCTTTCAGCAATGCTCAATAAGTTTTCTACAACTTGTAGCCTTAGAAAGTTATCTAGTCCATGTTGTTCCATTAAGAGGTTAAATAATGTGCCTATGATTATGCAGATAGTATATGTGAGAGGAAAAATTTGAACCTTAGTTCCTTTTGCCTTTATAGACTGTCCTCCATTCACGCATTATTTTACTTTTTAACCACTTTGAATCTAATTGTCTGCATTACTATTAAATAAAATACTTTTAAAGTATCAAAATGGATTTATTTTTTAAAATAGAATTTATTGGAATCTTCTTTTGCATCACCACAATTTTCCCTTAAAGTATCCCTTTTGGAAAGCCATCATATAATAAATTATATCATAAAGAAAAAAAGAGACAAAAATCAGGAAATTGATGAAGACATTGAAAAAGTCTAAAAATATGTGCAGTGGGTCACACATGTGGAACTCCTAAAGAGTGAGATTAGGATGTTGTCTCACATCTCTTCTTTGACACCAAACTTATGCTTTGCAATTTTGTATCATTCATTATTGATTGTTTTGTGGTTGTTCTTTCTTTCCCTTTACATTATAGAAGTTAATGTGTATATTGTTTTCTCATCTCTGCTGACTTCATTGTGCATCAGTTCCTGTACCTCTTCATACTTATTGGTATTAATCATATTTGTCATTTCTTACAGCACAGTAATATTGATTACATTCATGTACCATGATATATTTAACCATTCTCCCAACCAAAGGGTAACTACTTTGTTTCCAATTCTTTGCCATCATGAAAAGTGCTGCCCTGAATATTTTAATCATCACAGGCACTTTCTACTTATCAAAAGAGTGTTCTTAGGTTTAATCCTAGTAGTGAATTCTCCATGTCAAATGTTATGGACATTTTAGTCACTTAATTCTCCAAATAGATGTTTTAAAGATGCTCTTACATAAAACATTCTAGAAAGAACTACATCTCTCATTTTAAAATTTATCATGTGTATTTTTTATGCTTCTTTTTTAGTCCAGTTATTATTTTGTTAATAAATACTTTAAAATTATCTTATCTTATGTGTCATGAAAATGCAACAAAGGTAGCAGAGTGAAGATATAATAGGTCATAACGCTGACATTAAAGTAAGACATAGTTCAGAAAAATAAATGGTTGATGGTATTAAATTCTATAATGAATTGTGAATAAAAGGGTTGGAATATTCCACTTGAGCTTATTGTTTATGAACATATGGTAATGTTGTCAAATAAGGAACATGTAAATTTTGAGCTTCAAAGTAAGAACACTGAGCCTGGGAAAGTACATATGAAGTACTTAAAAAATGTGAAAGCTATGCTATGTTACATAAGAAAATAAGTTAGAAAAAGTACCATCAGACTTTGTCAATGAGTATGCATTACTAGAGTGATTTTTTTAAAAAAATGTTCATTTTAAATACCATTTTCTTTTTAGGGAATATATTTTAATGGGTATTTTGATCTTTCTGAAGAATATTATTTTGATGTGAATGCATTTTTCTGTTATTGCTGTTTTAATATTGTTTTTGACATAATGGATAAAGCATTGGAATTGGAATCAGGAAGACCTGAATTTCAATATTGCTGTAGAAACCTTGTCTAGCTGTGAGACTCTAGGCAGGTCACTTCACCTACCAGTCTCAGTTCTCTTATTTGTAAAATTGTAATAATAGCACCTACTGGGGTAGCTAGGTGGCGCAGTGAGTGGAGCACCAGCCCTGGAGTCAGGAGGACCTGAGTTCAAATCTGGCCTCAGACACTTGACACACTTACTAGCTGTGTGACCTTGGGCAAGTCACTTGACCCTAATTGCCCTGCCTTCCCCCCTCCAAAAAAACAAACAAACAATAATAGCACCTACTTACTCTACCAGAGTTGTTCTGAGGGTCAAATGATACAGTATGCATAAAGCACTTTGCAAACCTTAAGGGCTATATGAATGTAATAAGAATAATAGTAATTATTTTTATACATTCCTAATGTCCCCTGAGGATTATCTTACCCAAGAGAACAATCAGACTGTTGCCTGGTGGCTTGTGGGGTAAGCAACCCTTTTTGTACTTTTGGTACAGTGATATTTTGCTACTCTGGGACAAAAAGCCTTAGCAATGACTTAGCATTATGAAAATTTGGCCAAATCTGATTTTTTGGGTCACATCACTCTATACTATCTCAAGGAAAAATAATTACCAAAAGTAAATAAATCTGTTGCCCAAGGTGTAATCCTGGCCCTACTTTATCTCTTAGACAGTTCATTACCTTTAGGTTGTCTCTGAGTTCCTCTCATGTATCTTCAGTCTTGAACTATTTCACAGTTAAGTTCCATTTCTCTTTGTTATCTTCTATATGGGGATTTTCCCCAAATATCTGCAGATAGCAGGGGCACTTCAAGTTACTGAGTGATTTATTATTGGCTTACTACAAGAAAAAAACCTCCCTAATAATTGGAGCTGTCTAAAGTTAAAATGATCTCTCTGTCACCTCCAGGATCAATTTCAAAATCATCTATTTGACATTCAAAGTTCTTTATAACCTAGCCTCCTTCTACCTTTCCAATCTTATTATACCTTATAACACCAAGTTCCACATATTTTCCTGTCCAAATGACATATGGCTCCTGGCATTATGGCTATCTGTCCCATATGCCTGGAATGTTCTCCCTCTTCATTTCTCCCCATTGGTTTCCCTGGCTTCCTTCAAGTCCCAGGAAATCTTTCCTTTTAAAAATATTTCTTATTTATCCTGTATACATAGCATTTGTAATATTTGTTTTCTTATCTCACCATCAGACTGTGAGCTCCTTGAGAACAAGGATTGTATTTGACTTTGTAACCCAAATGCCTAGCAAAATGTCTTACACTTAGTAGGTACTTAAAATGGTTTATTGACTTGACTCTGACTAACTTGTCTTCCTTGGGAATTCTGTCCTTAGATATTTTCAAGGGAAGGCTATGTGATCACTTTTCACCAATCTCATAATTGGTGGTATTGCTTAGGAATGGGTTGGCCCTCTGAGGTCCCTCTGTAATTATATGATCCTCTTATTTTTATAGGCTGTAAAGAGGAAGTCAGAGACTCAATCCATGATAGCGTGCTGTCCTCCAAGTCTTTGCAACCCCACCCTCTATGTCTGCCTTACATACCTAAGCTAAGAAAACTCATGTACAGACTTATAGAGGGTGGGAATTAGGCTTTCTCACATAAGGTTAATAATTAAAGTTTAAATGAAGACTAATGGAAAGCAGAGGACTTTGACAAGTCAATCATTGCTTGATGATTTAGTAAGGCCACTCTCATGTGAAATTTTAGTGTGTCCCTACATGGGAACATGCTGATTTTGGTGTTTGGAGTATTAATTATCTAGACATGCTAGCCCAATTCTTCATCAACATACTTTTATTTTCTACATTGTTACTACACTATAAATTGTCTATATATGAGTACTAAGAGGAGACAACTGTACTATTTTTAGCCTTTGTTTAGTCAACATTTTATCAAACTTCTTAACACAACTAGGGATATGATTGACTTTGTAGAATGTGGAACATATAATAGCTGAAACAGAATTTACTCTCAGAACCTTGATGTCAACAAATACTTGAGCTTGGGATGGACACGTAAGAAATCAATAACTCACAATGTAAAATTTCTATAGCTAGAAACACCTTAAATCTATATGGTCTTACAATACAAGCCAAAGCAACAATAACACTGAAATACTACACTGAATTTATTCAGACTGATTAACAGCCTGAATTTTTTTGGGACTGATTCTGGATAAAGGTCTCTCCATGAGTATCACAAGAAAGGAATTATAAAGGCTTAGGGCAGTTTCCAAAACCACATGTCAGAAAATGATAGTCTTATTTCTTTGATTGAATAAATATATTCTTCCAAAGGTTTTCAACTTGCAAAATAAAGTTTAGAGAAGATGAACTGATGAAAGCAAAAGGGGGAAATTCAGGGTCAAAGAAGTTCCGGCTTAGTATATTTAATGGTTGATTAAAAACATTACCTCATACAAATTTAGGTGCAGGAATATTTTAACTGTTGTTTCAGTGTGTTCAAGACAGTATTGGAAGTAGTAAATACCATTATAAGTCCCCAGAAATACCTTTATGGTATTGACCTCCAATGATAACATTATAAATGACTATATAATAATATCTATAAGATAACTTTTTAGGATAAAGAATGAAAAAAATTTAAAAGGCTACCTTTTTGATAAATAAGGCATTAGAATACCTATTTTATAAATATACATCTATATTGACCAATGATTATCATAGTTTTCTTTAAATTATCAAATATTTGCAAACCTATTATAGAACTGGCTGATGAGGGGAATGCAATGAATGTGATTTATCTAGATTTGTGAAGGTTAGCAAATCTTACTCTTGGGTACAAAATGATTTAGGCAGGTAGGGTTAAAGAGCAGATGTTCTAGAAAAGATCTGGAGGCTTTGGTGGACTACAGAGCAATTATGAGGCAGCAATCTACTATGGTAGCCAAAAGAGTTAATGTCATTAAGTCATTAAGAGAGGCAAAGCTTTAAAGAATAGGGAGATGATTGCCTCACTGTTCTCTGCTCTCCTCAGGCTTTGTGTAGCATACTGTGTTCATTTCTGGGTACCATAGTTTAAGGACATTGATAATCTAAAGGAGGGAAACCAAGCCTTTGAAGGAACTTGAGTACATGCCAGATAAAAATCATTTGAAGGAAGTGGTCTGGAGAAAAGACGAGATGAGCAGACTTTGGGGGAAGCTGGTGGTGAAGAGGCCATCTTCAAGTATTTGAAAAGTCTGTCATGTAGAAAATGGATAAGATATTCAATTTGGTTGCAAAGTTGAATGGTAGTTGAAAAGAGGTTAATGCACATTTGATATCAAGAAAAATTTCCTAAGTGTGACATCTGTCCAAAAGTAGAATGGGCTACTTTGAGTGGTACTACAATCTTTCTTTTGGAGGTTTTCAAGTAGAACTTGGATGATCACTTGTCATACTTGTTATAATGGAGTATCTGTCACATACAGGATGGGTTAGGGAGTCTATTGAAGTCCCCTCCATATCTCAAATTCTGTGTTTTTGGCATGACATTTAAGTTATATATTCATAATTAATCTATTAACTATCTTTATTTTATGATTCTGAGGGAAGTTACAGTTGTAATAGAAAGAAAGCTGGGCTTGGAGTTAGAAGAAAGATGGGTATAAGACTTAGCACTATTATTTGCTATCTATAATTTAAGACAAGTCAGTTAACCTCCCTGCTTTCATTTTTTCCATTGGTAAAATGATGTGATTAGGTTAGGTGAGATTTAAGAATATTTGTAGTTCTAAAAATTGTATCATCCCAAGATCTCTCAGATGTAATTATAAAATGATTATGCAATCAGCATTCAATTATCCATGCTATTTTTGTTGGGCCTTTCTAGCAGAAAATCTTACTTTTAAGATTTTTCTGGCAGCTGTTATTGGATGTTAAACACTTGTCTTCTAGACATTAAAATTTGTCTTATTTACTTTGAATTTAGATAAGTACTTGGAAACCTAAACATTTACCCATCCTATTTGCATCTTGTCAGCCTGCTTTCTAGGTTATAAACCTTTTGATCCTCCTTCTGGGAATGCTATTCCCCTCTTTCTACTCCTTCTATGATCATAGAATCACGTAATCTAAGAGCTGTAAACCTGTACTTTAACATGATGCTCCTCTAAAACATTCCCCAAACACCAAATTACTCTAATAAGACTAAGTTGATTTATTTTATGTGTTGTCTTTACATATGATTTCATATGTCCTTGGTCCACTATGATTTCTTATTTCAAAAATTCTTTTAACAGCATACACGTCTTCTCTCTGTATAAGAGAAAATTGTCTCTTCCTGCAGTGGAAATGTAGGAGGGGCAAGGGAGTAGAGAGCAGTGTGGAGTAAATACAAAAACACATTTTAAAGATATTTTAAATAGTTTTCATTATCAGATGGTTGTCTCCACTCTTCTCAGTACAAATAACTCTCATTGCTATAGGCAACATTCTAAGTTGCACAGAAGGTGCCAGCTTGCATCGGAAGATGGAGATTCCTCATCTAAAGCAAATATTATAGATATAGGAATTTATCTATGGGTATATGTGTATTTGAATTAAATAGAACTTTAAATTTAATTAATAATTTTAAAATGGAATATATGGTACAAAGATCTTAATTTTAAAAATTCTGTCTCTGCTTCACATTTTGCCAGCTCTATTTTAAATTCCATGAAAACAAGTATAAGTCACTGTTATAATGATGAATGTAGTACATAACATGTATACTAAACTTGCTCAGACAATTAAGTAAAATATTGTAACTTAGTAAGTATTTCTATTATGAAATCACTTTATATGATTATATTAAGCAACACAAAAGCATGGAGATAATCAATTCATGTGCCAGAGGTTCCCAAACTTATTTGGCCTATAGCCCCCTTTAAAAAAAATTACTCAGCATCCCCTTGGAAATCTACTTTATTTAACCCTTTAATGGTTTTTCTTGAAAATTGCATCATTTAAGAAAAATTCCACTCTGTGAATCACACCAGTGCCCTCCAAGGGGCACTTACTTCTTACTTAATTCACTTAGGGAATCTATGATTGTAATCTAAGAGTAGTGATGAATCTTAGAGGCCATCTGTTCCAATCCATACTTTAATATGATGCATCCCAAACATTACAAACTTTCCAAATGGCATCACAAACTATTGGATGCTCAGCCTTTGCTTGAAGATCTGTAATGAGCATGTGCAGGGGCCACACCCTGGTAAGATCTTTTTGGTAGACAGGATAAACCAGGTTGAGGGTAATCAACAGGCCTCAAATCTGTTTGTGACTTAGGAGAACATCTCCCTGAAGCATACAAAGATTTCCCCCAGCAGAATGGCTGAAAGAGAACAATTTGTTCCATTGGCTATGAAGACAGCTGAAGCAATTGATGTGGAGTGCTTAGAACTTGGTCAGATATTGAAGATGTCAAAGTCATCCACTTCATTTTTATTTTGATTTCCAAGAGTTCAATACACTTTCTATTATAATAGATCTAATCTGCAAATAAATAATATATTGAAATGTCATTCACTATGAACATTTAAAAAATAAAACAAATACTTAAATATACTCATTTTTAAGCACTTAATAAATGACTTTTGAGTGGTTGATTAATTTTCTGATTTTTACTTTTAAATATTTCATTAGTATTATTGTTATTCTCCATGCTATTCCTGTTCTCTACAATTAGTTTGTAAGTAGCAGGCCTATTTGATGTAGTACTGTCAGGTATTTTACATGAAGCACAGAATACTTAAGCTTTTCATATTTTTCTAAAACACTTTTGACTTCATAATCAAGTGGAGCTCTTATATATAGAATTTTCTTAATTTCTTTAAGGTTCAGAAACTACAAATTGCTTTTTATCCTATGGAAATTGCATTCATGCAAGTTAGTTGATAAACACTACATAGGATAGCAACAATGAATTTCTCATTTTCTAATTAAATTACTTCCTTTCAAAATATCCATTTTATTTTTTCAGGTGCATTACTATACAAGCTTAATCAACTTTCATTGGTCCCTCATTTTTACTAAGTGGAGTCTTGAATACCTTCACAAGCCAGAAAGTGTGATTAAAATAAAAATGAAATTGACACCTTGTTTCCCTATTTTGCATACTTCAATGGTGTTCCTTTGAAGTTAATGAATGTGTGAATGCTCCACTGCAGAATCAATTAACTCAGGAGTTTCTTGTTTACAGGTTTTCACAAAATGTAATAAAAATAAAGTACTTTCTTTAGTCATATTATCTTTTTGATCTGGACCAGTTAATTTATCATTGCAAGGAACTACTGGTGAGGAAATTCCTTCTGCTAATGCAGATCAGCAGGTTTTTGGAACTAATTTCCTTTTTTTTTGCTAGTTTATTTTTAGTTTTCAATGTTCAATTCTACAAGCTATTGAGTTTAAAATTTTGTTCCACCTGCTTCCCCTGCACCCTCCCCAGGACAGCATCCAATCCTATATATGCTCTTCATATACATTCATATTAAACATATTTTCACACTAGTCATGTTGTAAAGAAGAATTAGAATGAATGGGACAAACCATGAGAAAGAAGAAACAAAACAGAACAAAAGAGACACAAAATAGTATGCTTCAATCTGCATTCAGATGCCATAGATCTTTATTTGGATGTGGATAGCATTTTCCATCATAAGTCTTTTTTTTAGGTCCTTGCACTGCTGAGAAGAGCTAAGTCTATCAAAGTCAGTCATTTCACAATGTGGCTGTTGTACAATGTTCTCCTGGTTCTGCTTACTTCACTCAGCATCAGGTTATGTAAGACTTTTAGGTTTTTCTGAAGTTTGCCTGCTCATCATTTTTTATGGAACAATAGTATTCCATTATATTCATATACCACAACTTGTGCAGCCATTGCCCAATTGATGGGCATCTCCTCAATTTCTAATTCTTTGTCAAAACAAAAAGAGCAGCTTTAAATATTTTTGTACATGTAGGTCTTTTCTCATTTTTATGATTTTTTTAGTTGTATGCCCAATTCATCGATCTATTTTTCTATTCATGGAAGCATTTAGTGATGTAAAAACCATAAGAAAGTAAGAAACAAACAAAAAAGAGAGAAAATAGTACACTTCAGTCATCACTCAGATTCCATAGTTCTTCCTCTGGAGGTGGATACCATTTTACATCATGAGTCTTTTGTAATTGTCTTAGATCATCATATTGCTGAGAAGAGCCAAGTTTATCAAAGTTGATCATCATACAATGTTGCTGTTACTGTGTACAGTGTTCTCCTGTTTCTGCTCACTTCACTCAGCATCAGTTCGTGTGTGTTTTTCCATATATTTCTAAAAACTGCCTGCTTGCCATTTATTATAGTCCAATAGTATTCCATTACATTCATACACTACAACTTGGTCAGACATTTCCCAGTTGATGGGCATCCCTTCAATTTCCAGTTCTTGGCCACCACTTTTTGTGGTGCTATATATATTTTTGGTCATGTGGGTCCTTTTCCCATTTTTATGATCTCTTTAGAATGTAGATCTATAAGTGGTATTTCAGCACCATAAACACAGTTTTATAGCCCTTTGGGCATAGTTCCAAATTGCTCTCCAAAATTGTTGAATCAATTCACAACCCCACCAACAATGCATTAGTGTGCCAATTTTCCCATATCTCCAACATTTATAATTTTCCTGTTTTGCCATGTCAGCCAATCTGATAATTGTGATGTGGTACCTCGGAGTTGTTTTCATTTGCATTTCTCTAATCAAGACTGACTTAGGGAATTTTTTCATATGACTATAGATAGCTTTAATTTCTTCATCCAAAAACTGCCTGTTCATATACTTTGACCATTTATCAATTGGGACATGACTTGTATTCTTATAAATTTGACTCAGTTCCCTATGTATTTTAGAAATGAGACCTTTGTCAGTGATGCTGATTGTAAAAATTGTTTGGCAGCTTTCTACTTCCCTTCTAGTATTGGTTGCACTGTCATTGTGCAAAAACTTTTCAATTTAATGTAATCAAAATTATCCATGTTGAATTTCATAATGTCCTCTTTCTCTTATTTGGTCATAAATTCTTCTGTTATCCATAAATCTAACTTATAGTATCAGCCTTTATAACTAAATTGTATACATAGTTTGACTTTATTTTGGTATATTGTATAAGATATTGGTCTATGCCCAGTTTCTACCATACTATTTTCCAGTTTTCTCAGCAAGTTTTGTGAGCCCGATTTGATTTTATTTCTGTGAAACGTGTTTTGTAATTGTGTTCATATAGTTCCTGAGTTTGTTTTGCCAAGAAGACTCCCAAATATTTGGCCTTTGTTGGTATATATAGAGCTGCTGATGATCTGTGTGGGTTTATTTTATATCCTGCAACTTTGCTAAGGTTGTTTAATATTTCAAGTAGATTTTTACTTGATTCTCTAAGTAAATCATCATATCAACTGTGAAGAGTGATAGTTTAGCTTCTTCTTTGCCTTTTCTAATTCCTTCAATTTCTTTTTCTTCTTTTATTGCTAAAGCTAATATTTCTAGTACCATATTGAATAACAGTGGTGATAATGGACATCCTTGTTTCACCCCTGATACTATTGGAAATGTTTCCAGCTTATCCTAATTACATATAATGCTTGCAGATGGGTAGGTGCTACTTATCATTTCAAGGAAGGCTCCATTTATTCCTGTGCTCTCTAGTGTTTTTTAATAGGAATGGGTGTTGCATTTTTTCAAAAGCTTTTCTGCATCTATTGAGATAATCATGCGGTTTCTTCCCATTTTGTTGTTCATACGATCAATTATGCTGGTAGTTTTTGTAATATTGAAGTAGCCCTGCTTTCCTGGTATAACTCCTACCTGATCATAGTATATTATTCTCATGATAAGTTGATGGAATCTTTTTGCAAATATTTTATTTAAAATTTTTGCATCCATATTCATTAGGGAAATTGGTCTATAATTTTCTTTCTCTGTTTTGACTCTTCCCAGTTTAGGTATCAGTACCATCATAAAAATAATTTGGTGGGAATCCTTCTTTGCCTGTTTTCCCAAATAGTCTCTATAGTGTATGAATTAATTGTTCTTTAAATGTCTGATAGAATTCACATGTAAATCCATCTGGCCCTGGAGATTTTTTCCTAGGTAGTGTGCTGACAGCTTGTTCAATTTTGTTTTCTGAGATGGGGTTACTTAAGTATTTTAATTCTTCTTCTGTTAATCCAGGAAATTTATATATTTGTAATATTCATCCATTTCCCCAAGATTGTCAAAGTTATTGGGATACAGCTGGGCACAATAGTTTAGAATTGTTGTTTTAATTTCCTCTTCACTGGATGTGAACTCACTCTTTTCATTTTGTATACTGGTAATTTGTTTTTTTTTCTTTTTTTTAATCACATTAACCAAAGGTTTATCTTTTTTATTGGTATTTTCATAAAACCAGATTTAGTTTTATTTATTAATTCAATAGTTTTCTTAATTTTACTTTTATTGATCTCTCCTTTGGTTTTCAGAATTTCTATTTAATTGGGGATTTTTAATTTGTTCTTTTTCTAGCTTTTTAAGTTGTGTGCCCTATTCATTGATTTCCTCTTTCTCTATTTTATTCATGTAAGCACTGAGGGATATGACACTTTCCTTAAGAACTGCCTTCACTGCATCCCATAAGTTTTGGTATGTTGCTTCAATGTTGTCATTCTCTTGTATGAAGTTATTGATTGTTTTTATGATTTGTTGTTTGACCCACTCATTTTTTTAAGATTTGATTATTTGGTTTCCAATTAATTTTTAGTCTATCTTTTTGTGGCCCTTTTTTATGTTTAATTTTTATTGCATCATGATCTGAAAACAATACAGTTAATATTTCTACATTGGATTGTGAGGTTTTATGGCATAGTACATGGTCTATTTCTGTAGGTGCCATGTACCACTGAGACACCTCTTTCAGTTTTCTCCAGAGGTCTACCATATCTACTTTTCTAAAATTCTATTCACCTCCTTAACTCCTTTCTTGTTTATTTTATGCTAAGATTCGTCTAGTTCAGAGAGAGGGATGTTGATGTCCCCCACTAGTATAGTTTTGCTGTCTTTTTCTTCTTATAACTCCCTTAACTTCTCCTCTAAGAATGTGGATGTCATACCACTTAGTGGATATATGTCCATTATGATATTACTTCATTGTCTATGGTGCCGTCTTGAAGGATGTATTTTCCTTCCTTATCTCTTTTAATTAGATCTGTTTTTGCTTTTGCTTTGTCTGAGATAGGGATTACTTCCCCTGATTTGTTTTTACTTCAGCTGAAGCATAATATATTCTATTCCAGCTTTTTACCTCTACCCTGTGAATATAACTCTATTTCAGAATGTTCTTCTTGTAAACAACGTATTGCATGATTCTGACTTTTAATCCATTTCTGCTATCCACTTTTGATTCACTTGAGAGTTCATCCCATTCACATTCATAGTTATCCTTACTATCTGTGTCTTTCTCTCCACCCTATTCCCCCCACCCATGTATGCCTTTCTCTCATCTTCCTTCCTTTCCCTCCTCACTAGAGTATTGCTTCTTACCACTGACTCCCTCAATCTGCCCTTCCTTATATCCTTCTCTTTTTTCCCTTTTCCCTTACTATTTCTTCCCTCCCTTCTATCTCCCCATCCTTTTTCTTTCCTACAACTACCTATAGGGCAAGTTAGATTTCTGTACTTGAGTATAGTATTTACTCTTTGAATGCAATCCAATGAGAGTAAAGTTCAAACAATGCTTGTCTCCTTCCCTTCTTTCCCTCTACCGTAATATGTCATTGTGCCTCTTCATGTGATATAATCTACCCTTTTCTGCCTCTTCCTTTCCTCTTCTCCCATTACAATCCTTTTTCACTACTTAATTGGTTTTTTTATCATCACATCAAAGTCAACTTAAAACCAACCCCTCTTTCTATGTATATCCTTTCTAGATGTTGTAATAAAGATACTGTTCTCAAGAGTTACAAGTTTTATCTTCCCATGTAGGTATGTAAACAATTTGCTCTTATTGAATGACATGTTTTTTCCTACTTACCTTTTTATTCCCCTCTTGAATCTTGTATTTGAAGATCAAATTTTCCACTGAGCTCTCGCCTTTTCATCAGGAAAGTCTGGAAGTCTCCTATTTCATTGAATATCCATCTTCTCTCCTGAAAGATTAGGCTCAGTTTTGCTGGGTAGTTGATTGTAATCTGAATTCATTGCTTTATGGAATAACATATTTCAAGCCTTATGAACTTTTTAATGTACAAGCTACAAGCTCTCTCACAATCCTGATTGTGGTTCCATGATATCTGTATTGTTTCTTTCTGGCTGTGTGAAGTATTTTCAACTTTATCTGATAATTCTGGAGTTTGGCTGCACTATGCCTTGGCATTTTCAATTTAGGATATCTTTCAGGAGGTGATCAGTGGATTCTTTTGATGATTATTTTACCTTCTTGTTCTAGGATCTTAGGGCAATTTTCTTCAATGATTTCTTGAAGATCCTGACCAGGCACATTTTGGTCATGGCTTTCTGGTAGGCCCATAATTCTTAAATTGGTTTTCCTGGATCTAATTTTCGGGTCAATTGTTTTTTTCCAATGAGGGATTTTATGTTTTCTTCTATTTTTTCATGCTTTTGAGTTAGACTGATTCTTGATGTCTGATAGAGTCTTTATTTTCCACTTGCCCAATTCTAATTTTTAATGAATTGTTTTCTTCAGTGAGCTTTTGTACCTCCTTTTCTATTTGGCCAATTCTACTTTTTAAGGAGTTGTTTTCTTTAGTGTACTTTTTCCATTTTGTGAATTGTATTTTTAAAGGAATTGTTCAATTTTTCTTCTACCTCTCTTATTTGACTTTTAAAATCCTTATTTATGTCTTCTAAGATGGGTTTTTTTTGGGCTTGAGACCAATTCATATTCTCTTTTAAGGTTTTGGATGTGGGTATATTGTCCTCTCCTTAAACTGTGTATTGATCTTTCCTGTCACCAAGATACTTTTCTGTGGTCATTGTTTTTGTTTGTTGCTTTTTTGCTCATATTTTTTCTGGCTTTTAAAGTTGATCCATGATTCTGGGGGACAGGGTGCACTGTCCCAGGCCACTTGTGATGAGGGCTAGGTGCCTGGTTACTGGTTTTATGACCTGGGGCCTCAGGTCCTGACAGTTTGAGGCTGCAGTGGTCTGATACTTTACCTGGTGCTGAGCTGGAGCTGCTGGTGGTAGGGGTAGCAGATGTGTGCCTGGTGTGGGGCACAGGATCTCCCTCTGGTTTCCTGAGGTGGGGCTTGTTGCTGGCTTGCCAGGATGCCTCTTGTCCTGTACTGATCCCCTTCAGCCACAGCAACAGGGAGTTTTCCCATTAATCCCCCTAGTCTCCCAAGGTAAGAGACTGCTTTACCTCATCTTTCTGCTAGCTCTACTATCCCAAGATTTTTCCTGGTGCAATATTTTCTGGCTTTTTAAAGGTCAATAACAGTAGGTGAAAGTGACTCACTGCTTACTCCACCATCTTGGCTCCTGGAAGTTAGCAAGTAATTTCCTTAGAGTTGCTTATGTGCACTTCTTGCATATAATGCAGCTAGGAAATGTCCAGATGTGGTCTTCAACCCAGGTTTGTCTGATTCTGAGGTTAGCTTAGTACCAACTGTGAAAGTAGTGCCTCGTATTAGTCAAAATAGAAAGTTAAAATTGTGTTATCTGTAAAAATCTACAAAAATACATTATCTTAAAGTTATAAACTATAAAGATAAAATCCAGGAACTTCAGAAAGCTTATCCAATAGCTGGATCAGCTATGTGAATGTCATTTTATGGAATGTTTAATGTACAAATAAATAATATATTGAAATGTCATTCATTATGAAAAACTGAAAAACATCTGTTTTAATTTCTAAGCACTTAATAAATAACTGACTAAATAAATAATGTGAACAAATAATAACTGACTAAAATAACTAATAAATAGCCTAATAAATAACTGACTCACTGATTTCTTAATGTTTCCATATAAACAGTGCATTAATAGAGCTTTTATTTCTTATGCAATTCCTGTTCCCCCCATTTTATCTGTAAATAGCAGACTATTGACCTGAGAGGTCTAGTAATTCATTATGTTACCATGCTGGTACGTCACTTGATATGGTTTCAAAGTTCTTTTCTTTAATTAAAAAACATGACGTGCTCAAGGTCTGCATTTTAATCTGCTTGAATCTTTCCTCTATGGCAAGTATAAGAACAGTTACCTCCTACACCACTACATTATCTTTAAGTTTTGTCTTAGTGCCCTTCCCCGACCTTTCATTCTTTCTTTAAACAATGGCTTTTACATAGTCTGCATCTTCATTCATTACTCCATCCCTCAGTCTTTCTTGAAAGGTTGCCTCAGAACCCATGTCAAATTTCCCTTCACCTAAAATCTGCTATCATCCCTCTTCCATGTGATAAATACTACATTTCCTTACCAATGATAACATTTACACAATAAAAATCACTTGAAGCAAAAAGAGTAAATGCCAAAAGCTCCATCCTTTAGAGAATAATATATTTGACTTTGATGACCTTATAAATTACCTTAAGTTTCATGGCATAAATAGCAACTAATAATGGTTAAAATACTTTCCAAAATATCTCCACATGCAGAGATATCACAATTTTAAAATTTAGAATCACATAATCTTACTCTCAGAAATGATCTCACAGAAGCCAATGGTAAAAAACTATTGTGAGGAGAAAAAAGAGGAGAACATATGATTCCAAAACACTTGGAGGAACAAGGGAATAGAAGAATTATTCCTTTTTTGTACTGAAGGTTGTGTTAACATCTGGAATATGCTCCCACATAAACTAAAAATCTTCCTTTCCTGAATCTCTCTCCAGCTCAGAGGTGGAGATTCAGTTGCATTAAGTCACATGTCAAAATAAAATGTTTGATGTAAACTGTGTATACAATCCTTTCTAACTTCTAACAGAGCTAGCTGTCCTTATATCTGTCTCAATGTGACTGTTGGCATATATGTGACCACCATTATGTCAATAGAGCTCAAACACTGTTAGACCTTAATAAACTAGAGACCTAGACAATGAACACAGTGATAGACTATAATTTCTATTCAAGGTCCACTGAGCCAGTTCAGGGAAGCTCATAAAGTGATCAGATGGCTGGCCACCACTGGACAATTTTGGGGGAGCTATTTCAACTCATAAAGAGTATCTCTTAAAGTGTGGCAGAATATGTTTGCGTTAGAAGATGCAGAACCCACACAGAGGAAACCATGCAACCTTAAATATTTAATTGTATAATGGTATAGAATACTAAAGTGTGAGCTCTTTGGGAGATGCAGCTAATATTGATTTCTTTATCCTAGAAAACTAGCAGAGTACTTTCGGTATAGTTGATGCTAATTAATTTTTGTTCAATTAAATTGAATATAGAAATAAATTTTGAAAAGACAGAATCAATTATAACTCAATCATGGTTTTTCTTTTAGCAAATGCCATAAAGTTTGTGACATAGATAATATTTTTTGTGAGATACACAAAATGAAATTATCCCAGGCAATGTAAATAAATCCCTCACTGTTTCTGCAGATATCACTTCTAAGTGTGGCACCTGTGTCATATCCTGAAACCTCTGGGCTGAGCAGTATGGCAAGAGAACTCATATGATCTTGTGAAACCCGAGAACTGGAGGTTTCTAAAGGGCTATGTTGGAAATTGGGGTATCATATTGAGCAAATTACAACAAGTTTGCAGCAAATGTTTCCTTCTGTCTCTCTCCCACTTTGGCAGGATAAAAATATGCATACAATTTGCATCCCCTGGAGTTAAGCCTCCCTTATACCCGCTTGACATCACAGTGACTGAAATGTAAATTAAATGTAAAGACATGATAATACTAAGCATTGAGAATGGTGTTAGATTGTGGGGGATGGACTCTTCAAAACAAGACTGTAATGAGTCTTTCTTTGGAAGAGACCAGCAGAGTACCTTGAATTCCTGAATTATATTATTTGACAAGACACTAATCTACTGGGGAAGTTTTGTCATTAGTGAAATCCCCTGAATCATTTTTGAGAGGGGTGGGATGACACAGAGGATCACAAGGTGGGGAATATGTATGCTAATATATTGATGTTAACTTACTGTGATTTTTGAGGAGTTTGGGTGGCCCAATAAATAAATAAATACCTGTAATCATAATCAGAAAGAACTGAATTTAAATATAGACATTAATGAGTTATGACCCAGTGCAAGATATTTAACTTCTCTATGCCTCAGTTTCTTCATCTGTAAAATGAATATAACAATAGCATCTACTTCCCAAGATTATTGCAAATATAAAACAATGCTGCTAATGTGCTATGTGAATACTATTGTATGTAAATATTATAAATGAATTCTGGCTATTATTACTTTCTATTCTTTTGATTAAAGCCAATATTCCAATATATTTGTGTAAATATTTTGCAGGAAAATGTGGCTAAATAAAGTGAGAAGCAATTAGGCTGAAGGGCTGAAAGATGATTTGATTGGTGTGAGTGCCAATGCAAATTCTTAATAGACATGAATGTTGTCATCATCCAAAAAAGAATAGGGCCAAGGGCTTAGTGGAGGCCAACTTCTCTGAAATCCATTGAGATATATGAAGCTTTGTGGTTACCTGTGCTATCACTGAACACAGAACTATATGCTATTTGGCAGCTCCATTTCCTATACCCACTTCTTAGTCATAGTTCAAAAGCAGTGGGGAACACTTTTAGTCAGGACAGAATAGGCACCTGAAAGGCAACTGTTTGGCAGTTTTATTGCCTATAACCACTTCTGGGTCATAGTTCAAGGGCAGAGAGGAGCACTTTTGTTCAAGAGAGAGTGGAAGTCGTGAAGGGCAGTGTCACTTCCAGCTCCAGGAATTCTGGGACTCTGAGCAATAGTTTTATTTCTGGTTCCAAGGGAGGATGTGCCCTGAGGAGAACTACTGATTGCAATTCCAAGGGATTAAGGGCTCTTCCTTGGTACAGACCAGAGTGCAGACCAGGAGAGCAGTGACCATGCCTCTCCCCAGATCAAACTAAAGCACTAAAACTTCCAAACCCTTAGAACTAGCTCTGAAAAAAGAAACAAGAAAAAGTCTGAACCTTGAGTAGAGCCCCTACCCCACTCCTGATGCCAGGAAGAGAGCCCAACTTTAACACAAAAATCCCAATCAAAAAATAGTTTGGAAAAATGAGCAAACAACAATAAAAAACCTGACTATAAAATGTATTTTGATAACAAGGAAGATAAAGATACAAACTCAGAAAAAGACAATGAAGCCAAAGCAGCTATGAGCAAAACTTCAAAGAAAAATGCGAATTGTTCACAAGCCTCACAAAAAATAAAACATTAAAAGCAGAATTAACCAATTTGAAAATAATCTTTAAAAAGCAGAATTGGCTAAATGGGAAAAAGGGTACAAAAGCTTATCTAAGAAAATGACTGTGTCAGCAAGGCAATAATCACAATATAGATGACAATTGTCAAAATGCCTATGTGGTTCTGAATTGCAAAATATATGAGACTCTCTACACAGAAGGCAGAAAAAGTAACCATTTACTCAGACAGCAGAGGCCCACATTCCATAAGCCATCTGCCCAATCCATCACAGCAGCAAAGAATTCAGTACAGAATGTCACAGCATGGAGCCTGGCCATCTCAAAACCATCCATCCCCAGCTGGGACCTTGCCACCACAAGCAAAACTTACAGCACAGCTATCACAGGTCAGATCTCTTTCCCTTAGCTCTGTCATAACTGCTCTCTCAGCATTTCCTGTGACACAATGTCCTTTTCTTCTCAGCAAGCTCTTCCCACCACATGTGACTTAGGCTTTCTGTGATGTAAAAAGGTCACATGGCTTATTAATGGGTGGCAAAGATCTTAAAATATAAATTGCTACTATACTGACTCTTCAAAAATTAAAATTGGGCAAGTAAGGTTAATGACTCCACAAGACACACACACACACACACACACACACACACACACACACACAAACAAACAAACAATAAAACAAAGCAAAAGAATGGAAAAATAGAAGAAAATGTGATATATCTCATAGGAAAAACAACCAAATATATTGAGGAGAGAGAATTTAAGAATTATTAACTTACCTTGAAGTTATAACAAAAAGAAAGCTTAAACATTATATTTCAAGAAATTATCAAGAAAAACTGCCTCAATATCCTAAAAATAGAATGTAAAATAGAAATTGAAAGAATCCACCAATCACGACCTGAAAGGAATTCCAAAATAAAAACTCTTAGAAATATAATAGCAAACTTGCAAAGCTACCAGGTCAAAAAGAAAATTCTTTAAGTGCTAGAAAGCAACCATTCAAATGCTGTAGAGCCATAGCCAGGATCACACAAGGGCTTGGGATGTGATATTTTAGAAGGCAAAAGAGCAGGGATTAAAACCGAGAATATTCTGCCCAGCAAAACTGAATGTAATTTATCAAGGCAATTTTTTTAATAAAATAGAGGCCTTTCAAGCATTCCTGATGAAAAGAATAGAACAGAAATTTCAACTTTTAAATACAAGACTCAAGAGAAATATAAAAAGATAAACATGAGAGAGAAATCATAAGGTCCTTAAGATTTACATTCCTATATAGGAAGATGAGATGGATATCCTCAAAGAACTTTATCATTATTAGGGAATTTGGAAGGATTCTGCATAGATAAAGAGTGTGGAGTGAGGCAATTATGTTAAGATGATATAAAAAATGGTTGGACAAGAAAGAGGGTTATTGTGGGAGAAGGGAGAGAAAGAATGGGAGAAATTATCTTATGTAAAAGAAGCATATAAGGAATAACTTTTACAATGGGCAAAAAATTGGGGTGAGCAGTGCTTGAGCCTATCTCACATCTTAATTGATTAAAAGAGGAAAGAGATATATGCACACTCAATTGATAATTGAAATATATATTACTCAACAGGGAAGAAGGAGGGGAAAGGGGTGAGAGAAAGGAGGGTTGATAAAAGGGAGGGAAGATAAAAGAAGGCAATGGTCACAAGTAAAACAGATTTTAGAGAAAGTACAGCATAAAAAGGAGTGAGATAGAAGGGCAAACAGAAAACGATAGGATAGAGGTAAATGCACAATTAATAATAATAACTGTAGCAGCAAGCCAGAATGGGAGAGTGCCAGGCACAAGAAATTGTTGATGATTCCCCAGGCCTCTCAGACCAAGATGGGAGTCTGTCAGAGCTAGGGGAGGCAGCAGCACAGTGCCTGCTGCCATGAGAACTGAGGCTTTCAGTCAATGGTGTAAAGGTTTAAAACTCACTTTCTTGAACTTCAGGAAGCCATGATGACCAGGTAAAAGGGCTCTCATCCCTCCCTTCCTCACCCAGATAATACTGCCTTGGGAGAAACCCTGTAATACAGCAGCCAGAAGCAGTGCTTCAGTAGCAGAACAGCAGGGCTTCCTGAGCCCCAGGGGCATGGAGCCAGCAAGCATCAACACCAGGAACCCAGAGATGCCTTTATACAGCCAGGGGAAGTGGCAGACACCAGCTCAGACAACTACTGAAACTATCCATGCTGTAGTGCAGCTCTAGGGGAAGAGAAGACTTCCAGAAGCCAGACCACCCTTCCCCCACACCTCACAAAAGCAGAGGCCATAGCATACAAAGCCAGTAACCACGGCCCCAGTTCCCAGTACACAAAGCTTGGGACAAAGCCAGCTGGGTTCCAGAAGAAGATATCCATTTTAAAAAGCCAGGAAAAAAGAGAACCATCATGAAGAAGCAATCCAGAAACCCAAGGACTATCAATTCTTTTTATGGAGACAGGGAAAATCAAAATACCAATTCAGAAGGGGAAAGCATTGACACTATACCCACATCTGAAGCCTCAAAAGGGAATATGAACTAGTCTCAGGCTCAAAAAGTGTTCCTGGAAGAGCTCAAGGAGGATTTCAAAAACCAAATTAGAGAGGTAAAAGAAAAATGGGGAAGAATTGACTGAGAACAAATCTTTAAAAAATTAAATTGGTGAAATGGTTAAGGAGGTTCAGAATCTAACTAAGTAGAATGACTCCCTGAAAAGTAAAATTAACCAAATGGAAAAGGAGGTTCAGAAGCTAAATTAAGAAAACAATACCTTAAAAATTAGAATTTGGCAAGTAGAAGCTAATAACTCTATGAGGCATCAAGAATTGGTCAAACAAAATCTAAAGAATGAAAAAATAGAAGAAAACATGAAATATCTGATTGGAAAAACAACTGACCAGGAAAATAGATCCAGGAGAGATAATCTAAGAATTATTGGTGTATTGTAAAGCCATGATGGAAAAAGGGCCTGGACAGTATCTTTCAAGAAATAATCAAGGATAACTGCCCTGAGGTCCTAGAACCAGAGGGTAAAATAGTCATCAAAAAATCCACCAATCAGCGCCTGTAAAAGGCCCCAAAATGAAAACTCCAAGGAATACTGAGGCCAAATTCCAGAATTATCAGGTGAAGGAAGGAGAAAATACTGCAAGCAGCCAGAAAGAAACAATTGAAATATTGTGGAACTACAGTCAGGATCAAATAAGGAACAGAATACAGTATTTCAAAAGGCCAAGGAGCTTGGACTACAACCAAGGATCAACTATTCAGCAAAACTGAGCATAATTTTCTAGGCAAGGAGATAGACATTCAATGAAATAAGGGAATTCCAGACTTTCCTGATGAAAAGATGAGAGCTCAATGGAAAATTTGATCTTCAAAAACAAAACCCAAGGGAAACATATAAAGGTAAACAGAGGAAAAAACCCTTGTTATTCAATAAGGGCAAATTGTTTACATCTTTATATAGGACTATGTTATTTTATATATGTTGTATATATATGTCAATCTTGAGAATGGTGTAGTTATTATGATGATTAAATGGATATAATCTTAGAGTGTTAGTATAAAGTAACTGACATGATGATAAAAAAACATAATTAATAGGTGTAAAGGGATTGTTCTGGGAGAAGAGATAAGGAGGAGACAGAAAAGAATAAATTACATCACATGAAGAGGAACAAAAACACATTATACTAGAGGGAAAGAAGGGAGGGAGAAGAGCAGTATTTGAGCTTTACTCTCATTGGATTTGGTTCAAGGAGGGAACAGCATACTCTGACAAGTATAGATATAAAATTTGAACTACAGGCAGTAGGAGGGGAAAGGGGTACCAAAAGGGAGGGGGTGGTTAGAAGGGAGGAAAGAAGTAGCAAGGGGAGAAGGGTAAGATAAGGGAAGGGAATCAATAGGGAGGGAAATCTGAGGAACATGGAGACCAAAAGCAAAACTCTTTTGAGGAGTGGAAGGGAGAAGGGAGAAATAAAAGCATAAATGGGGGGGTATAGGATGGAGAAAAAGACACAGATAGTAATCATAACTGTGAATGTGAATGGGGTAAACTCTCCCTATAAAATGGAGGCAGATATCAGAACGGATTAAAAACCATAATCCTACAATATGTTGTTTACAAGAAACACGTTTGAAACAGGGGGATACACACAGGGTAAAGATAAAAGACTGCAGTAGAGTATATCGTGCTTCAGCTAAAGTAACAAAAAAAAAGCAGGTGTAGCTATCCTAATCACAGACAAAGGAAAAGCAAAGATCGATCTGATTAAAAGAGATAAGGAAGGACACTATATCCTGCTAAAAGGCACCATAAACAATGAAGCAATATCATTATTTGCATATATGCACCAAGTGGTATAGCATGGAAATACTTAGAGGAGATATTAAGGGAGTTACAGGAAAAAATAGACACCAAAACTATACTAGTGGAAGACCTCAACCTTTCCCTTTCTAAACTTGATAAATCTAACCTCAAAATAAATAAGAAAGAAGTTAAGGAAGTAAACAGAACTTTAGAAAAGGGAGATATGATAGACCTCTGAAGAAAAATGAATGGGGATAAAAAGGAATATATTTTTTTCCCAGCGATACATGGCACAAACTCAAAAATTGACCATGTACTAGGGCATAAAACCTCACAATCCAGTGCAGAAAGGCAGAAATTGTCAATGCATCATTTTCAGATCATCATGCAATAAAATTTATCTGTAATAAAGTATCATGAAAAAAATTAAAAATTAATTGGAAACTAAATAATCTAATCCTTAAGAATGAGTGCGCCAAAGAACAAATCATAGAAATGATTAATATATTCATTCAAGAGAATGACAATGATGAGGCAACATACCAAAATTTACGGGATACAGCAAAAGCAGTAGGGGATGTTTTTATCTCTAAATGCTTACAAGAATAAAATACAGAAAAAGGAGATCAATGAATTGGGCATGCAATTGAAAAAGCTAGAGAAAGAACAAATTGAAAATCTCCAATTAAATATCAAATTATAAATACTGAAAACCAAAGGAGAGATTAATAAAACTGAAATCAAGAAAATTATTGAACTAATAAATAAAACTAACAGCTAGTTTTGTGGAAAAAGGCAATAAAATAGATAAACCTTTGGTCAATTTGATTAAAAAAAATAAAGAAGAAAACCAAATTACCAGTATCAAAGATGAAAAAGGTGATCTCAACTCCAATGAAGAGGAAATTAAAACAGGAAAAATAATAATAAACAACAACAACAATAATAATAATAAAAGGAATTATTTTGCCCAATTGTATGCTGATAAATTTGACAACCTTAGTGAAATGGATGAATATTTACATATCATAAACTGCCTAGGTTAACAGAAGAGGAAGTAAAATACCTAAATAATCTTATCTCAGAAAAAGAAATTGAGCAAGCCACCAGTGAACTCCCTAGGAAAAAATTTCCAGGGCCCGATGGCTTTATGTGTGAATTCTATCACACATTTACAAAAAAACAATTAATTCTCATACTTTATAGACTGTCTGGGAAAATAGGTGAAGAAGGACTCCTACCAAACCAGGGAGAGTAAAAACAGAAACAATAATTATAGAGCAATTTCCCTAATGAATATTGATTCAAAAATTTTGAATGAAATATAGCAACAAGAGTGCAGCAACTTATCATGAGAATAATACTCTATGACTAAGTAGGATTTATTCCAGGAATGCAATGCTGGTTTAATATTAGGAAAACTATCAGCATAATTGATCATATCAACAACAAAACTAGCAGAAACCATATGATCATCTCAATAGATTCAGAAACATCTTTTGACAAAATACGACACCGATTCCTATTAAAAGCACTAGGAAGCATAGGAATAAATGGAATGTTCCACACATTTTTAAGTAGCATATACCTAAAACCATCAACATGAATTATATGTAATGGGGATGAGGTAGACACATTTCCAATAATATCGGAGGTGAAACAATGATGTTCATTATCACATCTATTATTCAGTTTGGTACTAGAAATGTTAGCTTTATCAATAGGAGAAGAAAAAAATGAAGGAATTATAATAGGCAAAGAATAAACTAAATTATAACTTTTTGCTGATGATGTGATGATTTACTTAGAGGATCCTAGAGAATCAAGTAAAAACCACTTGAAATAATAATTAACTTTAGCAAAGTTGCAGGATATAAAATAAACAAACATAAATCCTCAGCAGTCCTATATATTACTAACAAAGCCCAACAGCAAGAGATAGAGAAATTCCATTTACAGTTACTGTAGATGACGCTATAAAATATTTGGGAGTCTACCTGTCAAAACAAACCCAGGACCTATATGAACAATTGCAAAACACTTTTTACAGAAATAAAGTCAGATGTAAATAAATGGAAAAATGTCAGTTGCTCATGTTTAGGCTGAGCTAATATAATAAAAATGACAATTTTATCTAAATTAATTTGCTTATTCAGTGACATACCAATCAAAATACCAAAAAATTATTTTATAGAGGTGTATACAGTAATAACAAAATTCATCTTAAAGAACAGAAGGTCCAGAATATCAAGAAAATTAATGAAAAGAAAATGCTAGGGGAGGGTGCCTGACCACACCAGATATTAACCTCTCTTATAAAGCAGCAGTCATCAAAACTACTTAGTACTAACTAAAAAACAGAGTGGTTAGGTACACAAGACTCAGTAGTCAATGATTATAGCAATCTACTCTTTGATAAACCCACAGAATACAGCTTCTGGTTTAAGAATTTACTGTTTCACAAAAACTGCTGGGAAAATTGGAAAACGGTATGGCAGAACATGGGCATAAACCAATATCTTACACAATATACCAAAATAAAGTCAAAATGAACCCACATGGTATAGAAATAAAGGTTGATATTATAAGCAATTTGGGAGAGCAAAGAATAGTTTACCTGTCAGATTTATGGGAAAGGGAAGCATTCATGACACAACAAGAGATATAGAGCATTACGAAATGTGAAATGGATAATTTTGATTATGTTAAATTAAAAAGATTTTGTACAACCAATGCCAATGCAACAAAGATTAGGAGAAAAACAGAAAATTGGGAAAGAATCTTTATAACCAGTGTCTCTGATAAAGGTCTCATTTCTAAAATATACAGGGAAATGAGTCAAATTTGTAGTAATACAAGTCATTCCCCAATTGAGGAATATTCAAAGGATATGAATAGGCAGTTTTCAGAGGAAGAAATTAAAGATATCTATAGTCATATGAAAAAATTCTCTAAATCCCTACTGATTAGAGAAATGCAAATCAAAACAGCTTTTAATTACCACATCTATAATGTCAGATTGACTAACATGACAAAACAGGGAAATGATAAGTGCTGGAGAAGATGTGGGAAAATAGGAACATTGTTATATTGTTGATGGAGTTCTGAACTGATCCAGCCATTCTGGAAGGTGATTTTGGACTATGTCCAAAGGGCTATAAAACTGTGAATACCCTTCGACCCAGCAATACCACCTCTAGGTCTGTATCTCAAAGTGGTGATAAAAACAGGAAAAGACTCACATGTGTAAAAATATTTATAGCTGCTCTTTATGTGGTGGCCAAGAATTGGAAATGGGGGGGATGCTCATCATTTGGGGAATGGTTGAATGAGTTGTGGTATACAAACGAAATGGAATACTATTGCAGTGTAAGAAATGAGGAGCAGGCGGACTTCATTATAACTTTAAAAGACTTATATGAACTGGTGCTGAGTGTGGGGAGCAGAACCAGGAGATCATTGCACATGATTACAGACACATCTGTAAGGACTGACTTTGATAGACTTGGCTCCTTTCATCAATGCAAAGTTCAAAGACAGCTCCAAAAGACTCATGGTGAAAAAAGCTATGCACATTCAGAGAAAAAATTATGCATTCTGAATGCAGATTGAGGCAAACTATTTACTCTCTTTTTCCCCTTCTTTTTGGTTTCATTTCTTCTTTCTCATGATTCATTCCATTGGTTATAATTCTTCTTTACAACTGGAGTGTTATGTAAATGAGTTCATTGTGAATGTATATGTAGAACCTACATTGGGTTACATACCATCTTGGGGGGGAGGGGAGGGACCCAAATTTGTGGAAATGTGTGTTGTAAATTAAAAATAAAAAATAAATTGATAATTAAAAATAATTATAACTGTTAATGGGAATGGGATGATTTATCCATATAACAGAAGTGGATAGAAGAACAGATTATAAACCAAAATGTAACAATATGGTGTTTACAAGAAGCACACTTAAAACAGAGAGACACTGATAGAATCAAAATAAGGGGCTGAAGCTATTATGCTTTATCTGAAGTAAAAAGGCATGGGTAGAAATCATATTTTCGGACTAAGTGAAAGCAAAAATAAATCTACATCCTGCTAAAAGTACTATAGGCCATGAAATAATTTTAATAATAAACATGCATGTATCAAATGCTATATAATTCAAATTCTTAAAGAAAAGGTTAAATGAATTACCAAAGGAAATGTACAGTAAAACTGTATTAGTTGCACACCTTAATTTTCCCCTCTCAGATCTAAAGACATCTAACCATAAAGTACGTAAGAAAGAAGGCAAGGAGATGAATAGAATCATAGAAAAGTAAAATGTGAAGAAGACTGGAAAGGAATAGAAATGAATTAGCCATTTTCTCAGTTCTACCTGGAACCTTCACAAAAATTGACCACATATCAGGGCATAAAAACATCACAACCAAACTCAGAAAAACAAAAATATTAAACGTACCCTTTCTAGACCATAATGCAACAAAAATTACATTTAATAAAAGGCCATGGGAACATTGATTAAAAGCTAACTGAAAAGTAAATAATCATATCCTAAAGAAAGAGTGGGTCAAAGAAGAAATTATAAAAACAATCAATAATTTCATTAGGGAGGATTAAAACAATGAGACATTTCAAGATTTGTGGGATGCAGCCAACACCATACTTAGGGGAAAATTTATACCTCTAAATGTGTGCATCAATAAAAGGGAGAAAGAATAGACTAATGAACTGTGCATGCAACTAACAAAAATAACTAGAAAAAGAACAAATTAAAAATCCCCAATTAAATACTAAAGTGGAAATTCTGAAAATCAAAGGAGCGATGAGTAAAATTGAAAAAAAGAAAACCAGTTGAACTAATAAGTAAAACTATGAATTTCTTTTATTAAACAACAATGACAACAATAAAAGAGACAAACTAATGGTTAAATTGATTAAAGAAATAAAACATAGCCTAAAATACTAGTATCAACATTGAAGAGTGGATACACCATGATACACGATGAAATTAAAGCTATTAGTAGAAGTTATTTTGACCAAATGTATGCCAGTAAAACTGACAGTCTAAGTGAGATTGATAAAAATACAAAATCCCCAAATTAACAAGAGAGGAAAAAGAATATTTAAATAACTGTGTTTTACTGTTTTATTTTTTGGTGTTTTTTGGCAAGGCAATTGGAGTTAAGTGACTTGCCCTGGGTCACAGAGCTAGTGAGTCTCCAGTGTCTATGGCTAGATTTGAACCCAAGTCATTTTAACTCCAGGACTAGTACTCTATCCACTGTTCCACCTAGCTGCCCCAATAACTGTATTTTAGACTGTATTTAACTGTATAAAGCAATTGAACAAGTCCTCAAAGGGTTTCTTAAGAAAAATCATTTGGACCAGATAGATGTACAAGTGAATACTCCCAAACATTTAAAGAAAAATTAATCCCAGTACTATACAAATTATTTGGAAAAAATGATAATGAGGAAGTCCTACCAAATTCTTTTTATGACACAAATATTGTTTCAAAACCTAAACCAGGGGGAGCAAAAACAGAGAAAGACAAGTATAGACAAATTTCCTTAATGAATATCGGCCAAAAAATTTAAATAAATACTAGCTAGGATTTTAAAGCAATATATAACAAAGATCATATATGCTATGGCCACATGGGATTTATGGTAGGAATGCAATCAATGTTAGGAAAACTATTAGCATAATTGACCATATCAATAAGAATAACAAAAATCATATGATTATATCAACAGAGGTAGAAAAACCTTTGATGAAATGTTATACTCAATCTTATTAAAAACGCTAGAAAGTATAGGAGTCAATGGAACCTTTCTTGAAATGATAAGCAGAATATATCTCAAAAGGACAGCAAGCATTATCTGCTATGGAGATTAACTTGAAGCCTTTCAGGAGTGAATAAAGATGTCCATTATGATCACTATTAGTCAGTATTGTAATAGAAATTGTAACTATAGCAATAAGAGAAGAAAAATAAATTAAAGAAATAAAAACTTGTCAATGAGGAAGCAAAACTATTACTCTTTGCAAATGATATGGTGGTGTATTTGGAGAACCCTAGAGAATACACTCCAAACTAGTTGAAACAAGTAACAACTTCAACAAAGTTGCAAGATATAAAATAAACCCAGATGAGTTATCAGCATTTCCATATGTTGCAAACAAGATCCAGCACCAAGAGATTGAAAGAGAAATCCCATTTAAAATAACTTCAAGCCAAATAAAATATTTAGGAGTCTACTTGCCAAGAAAAACCCAGGGATCATATGAACAAAATTACAAAACATGGGTAGGCTAAGCCTATATAAAATGACAATTCTACTCAAAGTAATTTATTCAATCACATATTAAACTCAAGAGCAAGAAAAAATAATAAAATTCATCTGGAAGAGGACAAAAGAGCAAAAGGAAGAACAAAAAGACTAACAAAGGAATCAGTGAAAAATATTTAAGGAAGACAAACTAGCAGTTCCATATTTACAACAATATTACAAAGTCATATTCAACAAGACATATTTTTGTACTGGCTAAACAATAGTGTGGTGGCTCAATGGAATAGATTAGGTACATGAAACATAATAGTAAATGACTATAGCGACCTCATATTTGATAAACAGAAAGATCCAAGCTTTTCAAGCAAGAACTCAACGTTTGACCAAAATTGATGGGAAAAAATGAAAGCAGTTTAGCAGAAACTAGGCATAGGCCAATACTTCACATCATATGCCAAAATACAGTAAAAATAAAGGGTAATATCATAAGCAAATTAGAGGAGAATCAAAATATGTACTGGTCATATCTATGGATTAGAGAAGAGTTAATCACCAAACAAGAAATAAAGAAGGTTATGGGAAGTAAAATAGATAATTTTGATTATATGACATTAAAAAGGTTTTGCGCGCATGCACACACACACTCAAACACACACACACAGACACACACACACACACACAAAACTAATGCAGGCAGAATTACAAGGAACTCAGGAAACTAAGAAAAGTTTTGAAGCAAGATTCTCTGATAAAGACCTCATTTCTCAAATACGTAGAGAAATGAGTCATCGGATTTGACTTGAGGAGGGAATACCATACACACTCAATTGGGTATCTTACCCAACAGGAAAGAAGGAGGAAGAAGATAAGAAAGGGGGAATGATGATAGAAGGGAGAGCAGATGGGGGAGGAGGTAATCAAAAACAAACACTTTCAAAAAGGGACAGGGTCAAGGGAGAAAATTCAATAAAGGGGGATAGGTTAGGAAGGAGCAAAACATAGTTTGTCTTCCACAACATGAGTATTGTGGAAGGGTTTTACGTAATGATAGGCATGTGGCCTATGTTGAATGGCTTGCCTTCATAGGGAGGGTGGATGGGAAGGGAAGAGGGGAGAGAATTTGGAACTCAAAGTTTTAAAAACAGATGTTCAAAAACAACAAGAAAAAGGTTTTGCATGCAACTAGAAAATAAGATACACAGGCAATGGGGCGTAGAAATTTATCTTGCCCTACAAGAAAGGAAGGGAAAAGGGGAAGGGAGGGGAGTGGGGTGACAGAAGGGAGGGCTGACTGGGGAACAGGGCAACCAGAATATACGTCATTTTGGAGTGGGGGGAGGGTAGAAATGGGGAGAAAATTTGTAATTCAAACTCTTGTGAAAATCAATGCTGAAAACTAAATATGTTAAATAAATAAATTAAATAAAAAAATTATAAGAATACAAGTCATTCCTCAGTTAATAAATGTTCAAAGGATATGAACAAGCAGTTTGCTTTCTCAAGGAAATGGGAGGTGAAGGAGGGAGGAAGAGAATTTGGAAATAAATATCAAAAAAGATTGTATTTTTTAACATGTAATTGGAGCACATTTAATTAAATACAAGTAATTAAAAAATTGCAAACTTTTGTTTTCTTCACTCTATCTTCAACTTGCATCACTACTGTGTTACAAAATTATGAGCATCTTTTGCTATCAAATATAAGCAAGAATTATCCTACAACCACAATTTTCCAAGAAAAGGAGAAATAGGTCTTATGAAAAATATTCTAGGTCTTCTAAATTAATTACAGTTCACTTCCTGCTTCCTTACCTCACAGATGAGACAATAATTTTTCGTGTATTTTTTCAACTGTCAGAATCAGCACGTGTTAAATGGCATGACTGCTATCTATTCCCTGATGCTATTCACAGCAACTGTTCATACACCTGGTGTCTTGGATACAATGATGAAAATCTAACTCTTATTGTTAAAAAGATTTGATCATTTGGCTGCCTTTGCAAAGCTTTCATACTGTTAGACCAATATTACCTTGGAGATGCTAATAGTACTTAGTGGGGTGGGGGGCAGAGCCAAGATGGTAGCTAGAAAACAGGAATTTGTGTGAGCTCCCCACCAGTTCCCTTCAAACACCTATACAAATGGCTCTGAACAAATTCTAGAACTACAGAACCCACAAAATAGCAGAGGGAAGCAGTGCTCCAGCCCAGGACCACCTGGATGGTCATGGGCCAAGGTCTATCCCATGGAGCTGGGAGCAGAGTGGAGCAGAGCCCAGCATGAGCCGTACCTGGACTAACCAGGCTGGGAGCCAGGTGGACCAGGTCCTAGCACCCTGAATCAGTGAGCTGTAGCAGTTACCAGACTTCTCAACCCACAAACACCAAACACAACAGAGAAGGTTAGTGGGAAAAGCTGCTGGGACAGAGTAAAAGGAGTGTGTGGTTCAGCCACTGCCCTGGGGGCAGCAGGGGTGGTTCATTTACAGAACTACAGCTGCAGTTGCTTACAACACCAGGCCCACCTGGTGGGAAGAATTAAGCCATGGATCAGAGGGGCAGTGCAGAGCCTGCTTAAGGTCTAAGTCCAGTCTGGGTTGGCAGTTCTTGGGGGAGGAGGAGCACCGCTGTGGTAGAGCTGGCTGTATAGAAATAGCTCTGAAAACAACAGAACATCCCCTCAACCTTGGAACAAAGTACTCTCTACTCTACAAGCAGTCATACCCCCACGAAAAACTCAAGGGTCAAATAGTTGGCTGGGAACATGGCCAGGCAGCGAAAATGCACTCAGATTCACTCTCAGACTCTGGAATCTTTCTTTAGTGACAAAGAAGACCAAAACATACAGCCAGAAGAAGTCAACAAAGTCAAAGAGCCTACATCAAAAGGCTGCAAGAAAAACATGAACTGGTCTCAGGCCGTGGAAGAGCTCAAAAAGGATTTGGAAAAGCAAGTTAGAGAAATAGAGGAAAAATTCGGAAGAGAAATGAGAATTATGCAAGAAAACCATGAAAACAAGTCAATAACTTGCTAAAGGAGACCAAAAAAATACTGAGGAAAACAACACCTTAAAAAATAGACTAACTCAAGGAGCAGAGCCAAGATGGTGACTGGAAAGCAGGAACTAGCCTGAGCTCCCTGCTGAGCCCCTACAAAAACGTATAAAAATGGCTCTGAACCAATTCTAGAACTGCAGGACCCATAAAATAGCAGAGGGAAGTAGGGCTCCAGTCCAGGACAGCCTGGATGGTCTCTGGGTGAGGTCTATCCCGCATGGAGCTGGAAGCTGGGAGCTGGGAGTGGAGCAGAGCGGAGCGGAGTAGCGTCCAGTGTGCGCTGCGTGGACCAACCCAACCAGGAGGTGGGCGGAGTGGGCCCTAGCACCCTGAATCAGTGAGCTGCAGCAGTTACCAGACTTCTCAACCCACAAACACCAAAGACAACAGAGAAGGTTAGTGGGAAAAGCTGCTGGGGCCAGAGTTAGAAAGGACTTTGTGGTTCGGCCACCTCCCCAGGGGCAGAGGAGGTGGGGCAGCTACAGAACTACAGCTGAAGTTGCTTGCAGCCCCAGGTCGACCTGGTGGGAGGAATTAAGTGGCGGATCAGAGCGGGAGTGAAGAGCTTGCTGAAGATCTAAGTCCAGTCCCAGTTGGGGGTTCTTGGGGAAAGAGGAGTGCTGGTGTGGCAGAGCTGGCGCATCCCACCAGGCTTGCAACATAGTTCTCTTAACTCTATGAGCAGTCATACCCCGCTGAAAAACTCAAGGGTCAAGTTAGTTGGCTGGGAATATGGCCAGGCAGCAAAAACACACTCAGACTCTGGAATCTTTCTTTGGTGACAAAGAAGACCAAAACATACAGCCAGAAGAAATCAATAAAGTCAAAGGGCCTTCAACAAAAGCCTCCAAGAAAAACATGAACTGCTCTCAGGCCACGGAAGAGCTCAAAAAGGATTTGGAAAAGCAAGTTAGAGAAGTAGAGGAAAAAATGGGAAGAGAAATGAGAAGGATGCGAGAAAACCATGAAAAACAAGTCAATGACTTGCTAAAGGAGACCCAAAAAAATACTGAAAAATACACTGAAGAAAACAACACCTTAAAAAACAGACTAACTCAAATGGCAAAAGAGCTCCAAAAAGCCAATGAGGAGAAGAATGCCTTGAAAGGCAGAATGAGCCAAATGGAAAAGGAGGTCCAAAAGACCACTGAAGAAAATACTACTTTAAAAATTAGATTGGAGCAAGTGGAAGCTAGTGACTTTATGAGAAATCAGGATATTATAAAACAGAACCAAAGGAATGAAAAAATGGAAGACAATGTGAAATATCTCCTTGGAAAAACCACTGACCTGGAAAACAGATCCAGGAGAGATAATTTAAAAATTATTGGACTACCTGAAAGCCATGATCAAAAAAAGAGCCTAGATACCATCTTCCAAGAAATTATCAAGGAGAACTGCCCTGATATTCTAGAGTCACAGGGCAAAATAGAAATTGAAAGAATCCATCTATCGCCTCCTCAAATAGATCCCAAAAAGAAATCTCCTAGTAATATTGTTGCCAAATTCCAGAGCTCCCAGATCAAGGAGAAAATACTGCAAGCAGCCAGAAAGAAACAATTTGAATATTGTGGAAACACAATCAGGATAACATGAGATCTAGCAGCTTCTACCTTAAGGGATGAAAGGTTCTGGAATACGATATTCCGGAGTTCAATGGAGCTAGGATTAAAACCAAGAATCACCTACCCAGAAAAACTGAGTATCATGCTCCAAGGCAAAATATGGATTTTCAATAAAATAGAGGACTTTCAAGCTTTCTCGAAGAAAAGACAAGAAGTGAATAGAAAATTTGACTTTCAAACCCAAGAATCAAGAGAAGCATGAAAAGGTAAACAAGAAAGAGAAATCATAAGGGACTTACTCAATTTGAACTGTTTTGTTTAAATTCCTACATGGAAAGATGATGTATATAATTTATGAGACTTCAGTATTAAGGTAGCTGAAAGGAATATATACATATTTAGACAGAGAGCACAGGGTGAGTTGAATATGAAGGGATGATATCTAAAAAAGTAAAATCAAATTAAGAGATGAGAGAGGAATATATTGAGAGAAGGGGAAAGGGAGAGATAGAATGGGGTAAATTATCTCACATAAAAGCTGCAAGAAATAGCACTTCTTTTGGGAGGAAAGAGGGGGCAGGTGAGGGGGAATGATTGAATCTTGCTCTCATCAGATTTGACCTGATGAGGGAATACCATACACACTCAAATCGGTATCTTACCCCACAGGAAAGTAGGAAGGAGATAAAAAGTGAGGGATGATAGAAGGGAGGGTAGACAGGGGCAGGAGGTAATCAAAAACAAACACTTTCAAACAGGGACAGGGTCAAGGAAGAAAACTGAATAAAGGGGGATAGTTCAGGAAGGAGCACAATATAGTTAGTCTTTCAGAACATGAGTATTGTGGAAGGGTTTTACATTACGATACCCATGTGGCCTATGTTGAATTGCTTGCCTTCTTAGGGGGGCTGGATAGGGAGGGAAGAGGGGAGAGAATTTGGGACTCAATATTTTAGAAACAGGTGTTCAAAAAAAGTTTTTGCATGCAACTGGGAAATAGGATATACAGGCAATTGGGCATAGAAATCTATCTTGCCTTACAAGAAAGTAAGGGAAAAGGGGATGGTGTGGAGTAGGCTGATCGAAGGGAGTGCTGAGTTAGGAATGGGGTAACCAGAATATATGCCATCTTTAAGAGGGGGAGGGTAGAAATGGGGAGAAAATTTGTAATTCGGACTCTTGTGAAAATCAATCCTGAAAACTAAAAATGTTAAACAAAAAAATTAAAAAATGGTACTTAGTAGGAGAAAAACAAAGTCCTTCATTAAACACAGTTTCTCACCAATACCTACAGTAACTCTTATTAAAGAATCAAGCTGCCTACTTTGTACCCCAAATGATTCATATCTATAATATTTTTTTGTTTTCATATAAAACATAAGAATTCTACTCGTTAAATAAGAACAAAAGAATTTCTGCTCTCTTTAAAAGACTGATTACAGTGTGTCACCGACTACTGAAGACACCTCAAAAGTACATACCCATTGATGGTGTTTCATTTGTGTGTTCTTTAGAGGAAATGTGGTGTAGTGGAAAGAACAGTGAACTTGAAGTCACAAGGTCTATAGATTGAAATCTGTAAGAGGACCTAAAGATCATTTAGCCCAACCCCTTTATTATACATATACACACTGAATCATAGAGAAGTTGATTAATTTGTCCAAGGTAACACATAGAGCCAGTTGCAGAACCATGACATCATAACATCACAGCATCATAGAATTAGAGCTGGAAGAGAGCTTACCGTAAAAGTCTGTCATCATCCAGAGGGGGAAATTGAAATCCCAGAGATGGAAAGTGACTTGCCCAAGGTGTCACACAGTGATAAATGAAGGAATTGTAGCCAGGTCCTCTAATTACAAAGTCAATATTCTTTCCTATCACTTCCTCATGATAAATCTGAAAGTCTCTCTCTCTCTCTCTCTCTCTCTCTCTCTCTCTCTCTCTCTCTCTCTCTCTCTGTCTATATCTTTTTATCTGTCTGTCTGTCTGTCTGTCCGTCTCTGTCTCTCTCTTGGTAAGTGAGAGAGGTAAGGATGCAAAATCTAAAGACCTATAATCAAGAAATTCAAAAGAAGCTCAAGAAAAACCTATAGTCAACAAAACAAAATATTTGAAAATATGACTGAAAACTTTCAGTGCCCTTAAAAGTCTCTGAGTACTGATCAGAGGGGTGGAGCCAAGATGGTGGCTGGAAAGCAGTGACTTGTGTGAGTTCCCCACCAGGTCCCTTCAAAAACCTATAAAAATGGCTCTGAACCAATTCTAGAACTGCAGAACCCACAAAATAGCAGAGGGAAGCAGGGTTCCAGCCCAGGACAGCTTGAATGGTCACTGGACGAGGTCTATCTTGCCCGGAGCTGGGAGCGGAGCGCAGCAGAAACCAGCATGGGTGGCGGTAGGACCAACCAGACGAGGAGCCAGGCAGAACAGGCCTTAGTGCCCTGAATCAGTGAGCTGTGGCTGTTACCAGACTTCTCAACCCACAAACACCAAACACAACAAAGAAAGTTAGTGGGAAAATCTGTGGCGGACAGAGTTCCTGGTTCAGCCACCTCCCCAGGGGCAGCAGGGGTGGTGCAGCTACAGAACTACAGCTACAGTTACTTCCGGCCCCTGGCCCACCTGGTGGGAGGAATTAAGTGTTGAATCATAGCAGGAGTGAAGAGCCTGCTTAAGATTTGTGTCAGGTCCAGGTTGGTGGGTCTTGGGGAATGAGGAGTGCTGGTGTGGAAGAGCTGGCTGTATAGAAATAGCTCTGAAACCAACAGCACATCCCCTCAAGCTCGGAACAAAGTACTCTTTGCTCTACAAGCAGTCATACCTCCACAAAAAACTCAAGGGTCAAGTAAGTTGGCTGGGAACATGACCAGGCAGTGAAAACGCACTCAGATTCAGACTCAGACTTTGGAATCTTTCTCTGGTGACAAAGAAGACCAAAACATAGAGCCAGAAGAAGTCAACAAAGTCAGAGTCTACATCAAAAGGCTGCAAGAAAAACATGAAGTGCTCTCAGGCCATGGAAGAGCTCAAAATGGAGTTGGAAAAGCAACTTAGAAAAGTAGAAGAAAAATTGGGACAAGAAATGGGAATTATGCAAGAAAACCATGAAAAACAAGTCAATGACTTGCTAAAGGAGACCCAAAAAGTACTGAAAAAAATATTGAAGAAAACAACATTTTAAAGAATAGGCTAACTCAAGTGGCAAAAGAGCTCCAAAAAACCAATGAAGAGAAGAATGTCTTGAAAGGCAGAATTAGCCATATGGAAAAGGACGTCCAAAAGACCACTGAAGAAAATACTACCTTAAAAATTAGATTGGAGCAAGTGGAAGCTAGTGACTTTATAAGAAATCAAGATATTACAAAACAGAACCAAAGGAATGAAAAAATGGAAAACAATGTGAAATATCTCATTGGGAAAACCAATGACCTGGAAAATAGATCCAGCAGAGAGAATTTAAAAGTTATTGGACTACCTGAAAGCCATGATCAGAAAAGGGTCTAAATCTCATCTTTCCAGAAATTATCAAGGAGAACTGCCCTGATGTTCTAGAGCCAGAGGGTAAAATAGAAATTGAAAGAATCCACAGATCACCTCCTGAAAAAGATTCCAAAATGAAAACTCCTAGGAACATTGTTGCCAAATTCCAGAGCTCCCAGGTAAAGGAGAAAATACTGCAAGCTGCCAGAAAAAAATGATTTGAGTATTGTGGAAAAACATCCAGGATAACACAGGATCTAGCAGCTTCCACATTGAGGGACTGAAGGGCTTGGAATATGATATTCCAGAGTTCAATGGAGCTAGGATTAAAACCAAGAATCACCTACCCAGCAAAACTGAGTATCATGCTCCAAGGCAAAATATGGATTTTCAATAAAATAGAGGACTTTCAAGCTTTCTCAGTGAAAAGGCCAGAGCTGGATAGAAAATTTGACTTTGAAACACAACAATCAAGAGAAGCATGAAAAGGTAAACAAGAAATAGAAATCATAAAGGACTTACTCAATTTGAACTGTTTTGTTTACATTCCTACATGGAAAGATGATGTGTATGATTCATAAGACCTCAGTATCATAGTAGTTGTAAGGAATATGCATATATATAATATATGTTTATATATATATACATATATATGTAGGCATATATATACATATGTGTGTCTATGTATGTATATATGTAGGTGTAAATGTGTGTGTGTATATATATATACACATACATATACAAATATACATATATATATATATTACATATACATAGACTGAGGGCACAGGGTGAGTTGAATATGAAGGGATGATGTCTAAAAAAATAAAATCAACTTAAGGGATAAGAAAGGAATATATTGAGAGAGGGAGAAAAGGAGAGATAGAATGGGGTAAATTATCTTACATAAAAGTGGCAAGAAAATGCAGTTCTATAGGAAGGGAAGAGGGGGCAGGTGAGGAGGAATGAGTAAATCTAGCACTCATTGGATTTCACCCTAGGAAGGAATACCATACACACTCAATTGGGTATCTTACCCCACAGGAAAGAAGGAGGAAGAAGATAAAAAAGGGGAGATGATAGAAGGGAGGGCAGACAGGCAGAGGAGGTAATCAAAAACAAACACTTTTGAAAAGGGACAGGGTCAGGGGAAAAAATTCAATAAAGGGTGATAGGTTAAGAAGGAGAAAAACATAGTTAATCTTTTACAACATGAGTATTGTGGAAGGGTTATACATAATGATAGGCATGTGACCTATGTTGAATTGCTTGCCTTCTTAGGGAGGGTGGGTAGGGAGCGAAGAGGGGAGAGAATTTGGAACTCAAAGTTTTAAAAAGAGATGTTCAAAAACAAAAAAAAAAGTTTTTGCATGCAACTAGAAAATAAGATTCACAGCTCACAACTCCACCAGCAATGGCGGTTTGGAACTATGCCCTAAGGGCTATAGAAATGTTCATACCCTTTGACCCAGCAATACCACTTCTAGGGTTGTATCCCAAAGAAATCACGCAAGCGGGAAAAGGACCCATATGTACAAGAATATTTATAGCGGCTCTCTTTGTGGTAGCCAAGAATTGGAAATCAAAGGGATGCCCATCAATTGGGGAATGGCTGAACAAACTGTGGCACATGAAGGTAATGGAATACTATTGTGCCATAAGAAATGGGGATGATGCAGACTTCATAACAACCTGGAAAAACCTACACGACATAATGCTGAGTGAGCGGAGCAGAGCCAGGAGAACGTTGTGCACAGCCACAGATATACGGATTCCGTGAGGACCAACCCTGACAAACTGCGCTTTTCTCAGCAACCTAAGGGGCAAGGACAACTCCAGGGGACTCACGATGGAGAATGCTATCTTCATCGAGACAAAGAACTGCGAAGTTTGAATACAGACTGAGGCACACTACATGCTCGCCTTTTCTGCTTCTCTTTTGTTTTTGTTTTTGGGTTTTGTTTTTTTTTTTTTTTGGTTCTGTTTCTTCTTTCTCATGATTCATTGCATTGGTCAAAATTCTTCTCCACGACTTGACTAGTGCATAAATTAATTCAATGCGAAGTTATACATGACAGTTATATGAGACTTCATGCCGTCTTGGGGAGGGAGGGGGGAGGGAGGGGAGAAAAACTGGAACTCAAAACTATGTAGAACCATGCGTGGTAAACTAAAAATAAAAATAAAAAAAAAAAAAAAAAAACAAAAAAAATACAAAAAAAATAAAAATAAAATAAAATTCATTCCCGCTAAAACAAAAAAAAAAAAAGAAAAGAAAATAAGATTCACAGGCAATGGGGCATAGAAATTTATCTTGCCCTACAAGAGAAGAAGGGAAAGGGGGATGGGAGGGGAGTGGGGTGACAGATGGGAGGGCTGACTGGGGAATGGGGCAACCAGAATATATGCCATCTTGGAGTGGGTGGGAGGGCAGAAATGGGGAGAAAATTTGTAATTCAAACTTTTGTGAAAATCAATGCTGAAAACTAAATATATTAAATAAATTAGATATTTAAAAAAAGTCTCTGAGTATTAGTAATTTTCAGTTTCCAAATCAAGTTAATTTTAATGAGACATAGCCAAACCTAAGTCAACACTACTTGTTCATTTTCAAAGAACATTCAGTTGAATCCATAGACCTAACAGTGCCTTACATGTAGATATTCTTATTAACTTGACTTCTATATGCATTCTTCTGATCTTTCTGTTCCTTTGCTGTATTTTTCAAGATGCTTCAATAGCCCTCCTTTTTTTTCTTTTTCTTAGATACCATTACCAGATTCCTTCTACCTACCTTACAAATTCTCCCCACCTCCAATAAAAAAGGAAAGCAAAATTTTTGTAATAAATAAGCATGGTACAGAAAACCAAATCTGCATGTTGTATGTTTATTTTATCCAAAAATATGTGATTCATGTATCTTGAGTCCATCACTCCTATTTCAGGGCTTGGGTGTCATGATTCATCATTTGTGTTCTGTTATTGTTTTTCTTTTATTGCTGTGAACAGAGTTTTCAGTTAAAAAAAGTTATTTCTGAAAAGTTATTTTTGAAATATCAGGGAAATTACCATCAGAAATGACTACTGCATAGACACAAGGTGAATTTTGGGAAGACTATAAGGAGACATAGTAGAAGCAACTTGACACGCAAACATTCAATTATTTATCTTTGTATTTATTTTCTTAATTTATATTTCATATGTACCCAAGAGCATACTACATTCTTTATATTTTTCTGGAATTTATTTTAAAAGGCATATTTAGTCCCTATCATTTTTTTCATTCAATATTATATTAAATAGTTGCCCCTTTCTCTTTTTTATTTAGCATTGGGTATTATTGAACAAAATCAAAATCTAAATAATAATCAGATCTATACGGCCATGATCTTATTTGATTTTTATGTAAAACAGATATTATTCTAATTATGAAAAGAATTTTTTGTTAACTATCAACTTCATTTTTATCAACTTCATTGATAAAATTCAAGAAGTTTATATATAGTATCAAGGATGAAAATACCCCTTTATATTTTATCAAGTGATCATGTTGAAACAGTCACCTAATTCTGGAATTGCCTTTTTTATCCTATTTGATGAATGTGTAGGTCAGTATTTATGACAATTCATGGTACTGTCACTTTGGTGAAAGAAAGCACTCTCTAAGTATAAATACAATTTGGAATCCTTTCTTAAATAATCATTAACCTAGGGTACATATTTAAGCCACCATTCCCAAATGACAGATTCCTAGGTCTAACAGGAATCTTAATCTGTGTGGAGTAAACTCATAGTAGTAAATGTTACTTCCATAGAATATTTTTGCTTATTCATACCTCAAGAGAAATAACTTTAAACTAAAATTTCTTTCATTCTATTTGTCAAACATTCATTTTTTTTTCTTTTCACTCTTCCCACTTACTCTAGGAAAAGTAAAGAAAAACAAAAGTCTCACAACAAATTATTTACACAAAGCACATTCTCACCTTTGCTATGTTAAAAAAGTGTTTTATTGCACATATTAGTCTTTCACTTCTTAGAGACAGATGACGTTTTGTATATGATTAAATAAAGCCTAAGCAAGCAAACAAAGTGTGTGATAGATTTGTTGGACTTGATGATCTTTTTAACCTAGGAGTTCATATTAAGACAATTCTCAAATAAGTTCCTTTCACACTACTATAATATATGCCCTAGCCTCAAATAAATATAATTTGCCTTGTATCAAAGTTATATACTCAATGAAATGATACATATGGGATTTTGAGTGAAAAATCAAATAATTGTTGGGAAACCTCTAAGTAAAATGGAACCAATATACATGAAGCTATTTAAATAATCTATACCAAATATTAAAATATGACATTTTGAGGAATCTGAAAAACCTCTCAGGTCAATATTTTTTATTTAGAATCTCTAAAATGGAGAGTGTTGAATATTCTATGCATGCCTAAAAGAATTAAATCATAACAGCTGACAGATGTGTCTTAACATACTTTTTGTTTATAAAGCACTTTCCTCCCAACAACCCTGTGAGTTTCAGAATACAAGCATTTTATCACTGTTATTTTGTATATAAAGTATTAGAAGCTCTGAGAAGTTAGATGACTTGATCAAGATTAAGTGCCTGGCATATCAGTGAGTACTTGATACATGCTTATCATCTATTGATTGTTGAATATTTATTGATCAAGGGGTGTATAGTGTGTTCAGGGATGTGAGGACTGCTAAGGCCTTTTTAGGGCTGCTTTCCACCTTTGGTGTTCACCTATTCCACCAACTGTCACCTGTGGCTCCAAGAAGCTGCAGCTTGTCCAGTGGCCACATCCTGGGAAACTGTTTTGATACAAGGGCTAAACCAGGTTGAGGGAAACCAAAGTGTCTCAAACCCATTGATGAATTAGGGGGTGTTTACCCCAAGCATATGAAGACTTCCCCTGGGCACATGCCAATGTCCATCCAATTAAAAATCAGTCAACTTAACAAAAAATTCAAATGCAATTTTCTTGGATCATATTGAATCCCAGTCCTTCCATTACACAGTACTCATAAGTCTTTTGGGCATGTGAGGTGTCCATGGAGGACTAGCATTTCTGGTATAAGGGCTTCCCTAGCCCTTTTCAGGGCTCCTTATTCATCTTTGATATCCACCTTCACCCAACTCTCACTTGTGCCTCCAAGAAGCTATAGCATGCACAGCAGGCACACCCTTGACAGACAGGCTAAACCAGGTTGAGAGTAACCAACAGGACTCAAAATACTTGGTGAGTTAGAAGAATGTCTAGCCCAAGAATACGAAGACTTCATCCAGTGGAATGGGTGGATGAAAATAATTTGTTCCAATGGCCATGAATGCAGCTGAAGCAGCCACTGTGGAGAGCTCAGAGCTTTGTTAGACATAGAAGATGCAAAAGCCATCCACTGCATCTTCAGCTATCACTAGTAGTCTTGATTCTGTCCTGCCCTTGGACTATGATGTTTCTGGAAAAGAGTGAGGCTGATGACTTGAATTCAAAAATTTTGAGTTCAAAATACTGTCTCACTTAGATCCACTTATGCAAGAATCAAAAGACATTACACATACCATTTTACCATTTTTGCCTATCTCAAAGTCCTTTGGCAACAGGCAAGTGATGAAGCAGCAGGTGTGGATACACTGGGATCTATAGTCACAACCCTGCGCACAGGCAGTCCAGGCTATGGGGTTGTCTTCTCACTGGAAGCAGGAGTGGGATTTGGCAGCCCCTCAGCGTGTGAGCAGCCTTTTCAGGATTACACTGCTTACATTTTGCTGTGAGGAAGGGGCTACAAAAGGTGCCTTAAAAATTGTCTGCTTACCAAACCCTGGTCTGGTTACTGTGGGAGTCAAGGATTCACCCCGCAGTCAAAACATAAAAAATGTACTAAAATTTCTGCAAAGATGATTCTGCTCACCAGTGGTACATGGAATGTCTGCATGCTTATAGACGACATAAAATCCAGTAGACCCGAAAGACAAACACCTCTTTTTGTAAGAGAACTCAGCAGGTATCACATAAAAATAGAAGCCCTGAGTGAAATAAGGCTGGGAAATGAATGCCAGCTTACTGAAGTTGGAGCTGGATACACATTTTTCTGGAGTGGCCACAGTGAAGGGGAGTGCCATGAAGGTGGTGTAGGTTTTGCAATCGAAACCAATCTAGTCAACAAGCTTGTATGCCTACCAAAAGGAGTGAACAATAGGCTCATGACAATGCGATTGCCACTTGCAGGAACATGTCATGCCACCATCAGTGCCTATGCTCGCACCATTACAAACTCTGATGAGGTCAAAGAAAAATTTTATGAAGACTTGGAGACCTTTATCATAAATGTTCCAAAAAGAGGACAAGCTTGTAATTTGTAACAACATTATTGCTAGCAGCTGCTGTGGCTGTGTAAGACCAGTAACACCAGCAAGCAGAAGGGCTGCTAACAAAGGTTCTTTGATCTGCTTTTCTAAGGAAAGTAACTTTAAGGGACAATTTCAGTTTAATAAAATATACATATATCATCCATTTAGGTCAGAGGGAAAAGCCAGCATCCTGAACCTCAGAGCAAATACAAAGAAAAATTACAACATACATTATATGAACAGAGCAAATAACACAAACCAGTCTATCCGTAGCAATACATAGTTACCAGAGAAGCAACAATATCTGGGTTTTTTTTCAAATCTAGGGGGCTCCAGCGGCTACCCAGAGTCTGCTCTGGTCAAATCACACAACAGTCTTCCAATGAATGAGAACCCCAAGCAAAATGGTAACCCCTGAATTTATATACCTTGATCAGGATCAAAGGGTGTCACAACCATGCTACTCAAAACCATGTGATGTTTCTTCAGAAGTCACAGCCATTTGACTCAAACCTATGTGAACTAGGCTTTCCCTTGACATAAGCAGGTCATCAAAGACTCTCAATTTAATCAAAGAAACAAAGGCCAGGCTCATCAAAGGCATTTGAATACCTAAGTGCTCCAAAAGGGAAAACAGTAAAAAAGTCCTACCCTGCTTAACATTAACATAATTATGGATGCCTTTAATGCTAGGGTAGACTTAGACTACCAGACTTGGCAGAAATGGAATGGAGTTGGAAACAGCAACAGCAATGGTCACTTACTACTGAAGACTTGTGCATCTCATGACCTTCTCATCATCAAAATGTTTTCATTTACATAAATGCAGTAGAACTTCATGGATGCACTCTGGCAGCAAACATTGGCATTTAATAGACTATGTGATTGCAAGGAGAAGAGATAGACAAGATGTGAGAGTGACAAAGGTAATGTGTGGTGCACAGTGCTGTACTGACTAGAGACATCTTCTCCAAGCTAAATATTCACATTCAAGAAAATCAGTGGCCCCGAGGCAAAATGACTATCAGAAGAATTAATGTCAACAGATTGGAGTGCTTCTCTTAGGGAGATGAGGTTATTGCTAACTTGGAGGGAAAATTGAGCTAACACACAATTGGCAACAGTGGAGCAGAAAAGGATTTGGTGTATAGTACTGCATTTGTTGATCTGGGTCAGAACAGCTGCGGACATCATGACTGTTTTAATGAAAATCATGGGGAAATTCGGAAGCTGCTAAATGAAAAACAAGGACTCCACAGGGTTTACCAGCAGGATAGTTTGTCCATTTCTAAGATATCAGCATTTAATTCCATCAGAAGTAAAGTACAAGTGAAATTTTAGAGAGATCCAGGATTCTTGGCTCAGTAAGAAGGCAGATGAAATTCAGTTTTATGTTGATAGTAACAATCCCAAGCACTTTTATAATGCCCTGATGGCTAGTTATGGGCCAAAGACATATCTTACATCTCAACTACTCAGTGCGAATGGAGCCACATTGATTAGTGATAAGGACATGATCCTTGGTGTTCTCAAGAGACCATCATAAATCAATACTGAAGCCACTGACTGTTTACCTCAGGTTGAAATCAATTCCTCCCTAGATGAAGTTCTAACTGAAGAAGAAGCTTTGAATGCCATTAGGCTCCTTTTGTGTGGCAAAGCACGGGGTGTTAATTCTATTCCAGGTGAGATTTACAAGGTAAGGGGCCCATTGCTAATACAAAAGCTTACTGAAATTTTCCAGGTTATATGGCAAGAGGAAGTTATTTCTGAGGAGTTCAAGGATGCCTTCATTGTATAACTTTATAAAGGTAAAGGAAATAGATTGTCCTGTGATAATCACAGGGTGGGGGGTCTCTATCTTAGTCATTGCTGTCAAGGTTTCTGCCAGAGTCCTCCTTAATAGGCTGATCTTTCACCTGGAAGATGGTCATTTACCTCAGAGCCAGTGTGGCTTCAGAAAGGGCCAAGGAATTATAGAGATGATTCACAGGTTCTTGTAGTTGGTGTGTTTGTCCTTCATTTTCAGAGAGGACCATCACATCAGGAAAATGATGACATGACTTGCAGTTGACTTTGATTTGAGTGAAGCCTTTGTACAGTGCTATACTGGCAAACAAAGTAGAACTTTTCTGTGTTTTTTTCCTTTGAAATGCTTCTCAGCACTAAGGCAATCAAGTGCCTTTGACTGAGTCTTGCCTTTGGTTGAATCAAGAGTCTTTGATTGAATCAAGAGTTTTTAATGACCTGCTTAAGTCACAAGAAAGCCTAAATCACATGAGTCACATGGTTGTGACCCCCTCTGAGCCTGAGGGAGTGTATATATACTCTGAGCTTAGAATTTTGCTCAGGGGGCTTACTCTCATTGGAAGAGTGCATTTGTGTGATTTGGCCACAGAAGACTCTGCGTGGCCATTAAGGAGCCCCACCTCACCCCCTCCTGGGTTTGAAAACCCAGATGTTGGTGCTTCTTTCTCTGGTTACTATGTGTGTATTGCTATTGACAGACTGAAGTCCTGTCTGCTGATTTGTGTTTTTTGCTGTTCATATAATTTCCGCTTGTAATTTCTGTTTGTGTTTTCTCTGAAGTTCAGGGTGCTGACTTTCCCCCTTGAACTAAATGAATGACATATGTATGTTTAATTAAAGTAAGACTAGTTAACCCCTTAAAGTTGCTTTCCTTTAAAAAAGCAGATCAAAGAACCTGTGTTAGCAGCCCTCCTGTGTGCTGGTGTTATTGGCCTTACACCTCCACAACTGCTGCAAGCAACATTGTTGTTACAGACTTGCAGTTGACTTTGATTTGAGTGAGTGAGGGCTGTGCAAGGTCACCAGCCTCACTTTCTCCTCCAGAGCCATCTGGGTCCAGTGGCCTGATATTCACCAGGAAGACTCGAGATGGCCCAGGATGGTTATTTGGTTTTTTTTTTATGAGTTTTGATTGAAGGCACCATTCCTTGATTAACTTCTTAAAGAGCCCTATTCACTGAATGGGTGTTACCTCACTCAAAGTGAGAACCTGAAAATACATTAGCCTAAAAGGTCCAGAGTCTCCCAGTTCATACTGGGTCATCTCCAGTCATCCTGGTAAATATCAGGCCACTAGACCCTGATGGTTCTGGAGGAGAAAGTGAGGCTGGTGACCTTGAACAGCCCTATCTCACTGAAATCAAAGTCAACTGCAAGTCATCATCATTTCCCTGATGTCGTGGTCCTTTCAGAAAGCAAAAGACAAACATAACCTGTGAGTAGGGTCTCTCTCGCCCTCTCCCTCCCCCCGTCTCCTCCCCCTTCCCATCCCTTTCCCTGTCCTTATCCCTCTTCCTCTTCTACCCAAAGGAAGGTACATTTCCATGGCTGAAGGCTGCCTCCTTAACTTTGGTTTACTGGCTAGATTTCTTTCTCAAAAACCAAACCTTAAACCCACTTGATTCTGGAACTCATGGATTGGACAATAGGTCCCTGCACTCCTAGCATAGAGTACATGAAAATACTAAACAGTAACTGTTTCTCTTTTGGCCAGGAACCCTGAGGGTCTTCCCCTCACAGTGAGATCTCTCCTGTTTTTTGAGTTTTGATTAAAGGGCCATACTTTGATTAACTTCTAAAAGAGGTCTATTCACTGAATGGGTGTTACCTCATGCAAAGTGAGAACCTGATAGGAATGGTGTTTGGTGCCTGACAACTCTAGGAGAAATGCCAGAAGCAGAACAGGTCTATACACAGCCTTTGTAGATATGACCAAGGCCTTAGATACTGTCAGTCATGAGGGCTTATGGAAAATTATGTAAAAATGTATTGTATTGTATTGTATTGTACATCAATTTCACAATGGCATTCTTTCCATTGATCTAGATAGTGGATGATGCTATCATGCTACCCTAGGTACCAATAGAGTGAAACAAGGCTGTGTGCTTGCTCCCATGCTTTTTTAACATGATGTTTTCAGGCATGTTGTCAAATACTTCAGTGAAGGCAAACACAGCATTAAGGTTGCTACTGCACGGATGGTAAATTCTTCAACTGGAAAAGGCACCAAGGCCAAGAACAAAGTGGATGAAGTGTTGGTGGATACTTTTCTGTTTGCAGATGATTGTGCACTCAATGCAGCCTCTGAAGCTGAGAAGTAACAAAGTATGGATCAGTTTTCTGCTGCTTGTCCTAATTTTGGCCTAAAAATAAACACCAAGAAAACACAGATGCTCCATCAGCCACCACCATATGTGAAACCATCAGTTACAATACATGGAGAACTTTTGAATACTGTGGATGAGTTCACTTACCTTGGCGGTATATTTTCAAGGGATGTACACATTGATAATGAGGTTGACATGAGCATTGCCAGAGCTAGCTCAGTGTTCGGGAGGCTCTGAAGGAAAGTGGGGAGAGAAGAAGTATGACTGACTACCAGACTGAAGGTATACAGAGCTGTTGTGAGGACTTCATTGTGAAAGCTGGATGGTATACCAGTGCCATGCCTGGAAACTGAATTGCTTCCATTTGAATTGTCTTAAGAAGATTCTAGAATTGGACAAAACTTTTAACCTCTCTGAGCTATGTTTTTTTTCACCTGTAAAATGGGTTGTATTTGTACCATAAGAAAAAATGTTGGCACTTGTTATTTTAGTTTCCTTGCAGAGAAGTCTCTGAGAATTGACTCTTAGACTTTTGTCCTTTTTTGCCACAGATATTTGACTATTTTTGTTGTCTTTACTAGGCAGCTAAGGGGGCACAGTGGATAGAGTGCTGGGCCTGGAGTCAGGAAGACCAATCTTCATAAATTCAGATCTGGCCTTAGGCATTTATCAGCTGTGTGATCCTGGGCAAGTCACTTAATCCAGTTTACCTCAGTTTCCTCATCTGTAAAATGAGCTGGAGAAGGAAATGGCAAGCCACTCTAATATCTTTGCCAAGAAAATCCCGAGTGGGATCATAAAGAGTCAGATATGATTGAAAAATAACTGAACAAAATTATCTTTACTGCCTCTTTTGTTGACAACCTCAAATTAGAACTATAATTATATCTTTAAAAACTTAAATTGTTTCTTCAGGAATAGCTTTTCATATTTTTCTGAAGCTCATTAATCCCTTGGCTTAATCCTATATATTTTCTCCATTTCCTTTCCCTTCCCCACATTTCTGTATATGACTGTTTCAGTAGAGAATCTAAGATTCCCAGGACTCAGTGATGGGTTATAAGTATACTAACAATTTCATATTTTAGAACCAGGTGAAATATGCCTCTATATTTTATATCATGCTATTAATTCTTACATAAGAATTCATTTTTCTTTATAATGAAATGGTTATTTTCTTCAATAAGGTGGAGTTTCATTGATAGATGGAAGAGTGATGCATTCTAACAGAAATGGCATTGGATTCCTAGTGTGAGAACTGGAGTTTGAAATCTGGCTCTGTTTTTTGATTGTTGTGCAGTCCTTTCAGTTGTGTCTGATTATTCATAACCTCATTTAGGGGTTTCTTGGCAAGGATACTGAAGTGTTTTGCCATTTCCTTCTCCAGATCACTTTACAGATGAGGAAACTGAAGCAGACAGGGTTAAGTGAATTGCTGAAGGTCACAGCTATTAAGTATCTGAGGCTGCATTTGAACCCAGATCTTATTTATCGTGGGCCCCACTGTGACACCTATCTGCCCTCTGTCATTTACTGCCTTTGTTTTGTACATAGTCCAGTCAACCTCTTGGTGATTAAGTTTCTCTATCCAATAAAATGAGGATACTCTACTGAGATAACAGTGACTTAAAGGTAGAAAGTACTTAAAAGTTCATCAGCTCCAGTAGTAATAATAGTGGTAGTCATAACCAACATTGATCTAGTCTAGTGCTTACTATTTGTCAGGCATTCTGCAGAGTGCTTCACAATTATCTCATTTGACCCTCATAACAACCTATGGGAGGTAAATGCTATTATGATCCCCATTTTGCAGGTGAGGAAACTGAGACAAACAGAAGTTAAGTTACTTGCCCAGGGTCACACAGATAATAAGTATCTAAGTTCACATTTGAACTCAAGTCTTTCTGGTTCCATGCGCAGTGCTCTATCCACTACTCCATGTAACTGCCCCAGTCTTCATTTTATAGATAAGGAAACTAAGGCCCAGAAAGTTTAAGTGACTTGCCCACAGTGATACAAGTTATACATGGCAGAATAAGAGTTTCTTAAAGCTCAAGGTCTAGGTTCCTCAGTATTACATTTAAAAATAAACAACACATGCTCAAAAAGAAGAGCCCGATTACTTGAAACTGAAAACATAACCTGAAATTTGTCACAGAAAGCTGTCATTGTGAAAAAGGGAGGCAGATCCTAAAGGTTATTTTCTCTGTCCAGCCATTGTCATTTTCAGTGCTTTCCTTTCCAACTGCTTTGACAGATAAACACGAGAATCTTCTGAGTCTGTCTCATAAACATGATATGTGTATATGTGAGAGAGAATAACCTCAAAGGTATTTATTTTTTCTGATTTAAAGTGCTAATTATAAAGTAAAATGTTTTCCTTGTTTTGGAAATTCAACATTATTTTGAAACAAGATATTTCAGCAAAGTTATTCTTTGATAAGAATGCTGTCTTACTGTTTGAAGTATCTAATGATAATGCAATGAATCATTATGAGGATCAGTTTGATTCAAATATTAAAGTTTTTGCTAGAAATAGCACTTCAAATCACTTTACAACAATCCTACAAACAAAGGTGTCATTAATATGATCCTCATTTTACAATTAAGGAAATTGAGTCTAATAATGATAATAATATTACTAGCTAGTGTTTATATACTGCTTTAAGGTTCACAAGCTTTACATATGTTAACATATTTAATACCCACAACAACCCCATGAGGTAGATGCTATGGTTTGCCTCATTTTATAAAGAGGAAACTGAGGCAGACAGAGATTAAGTGACTTAATCAGGATTACATAGCAAATAAGTGTCTGAAGCAGGATGAAAACTCCAGTCTTTATGATTCCAAGGCTAGTAGTCTATCCACTGCAACACCTCATTGCCTAGCAAGTTAGTTGTAAGAAGACTAAAGGAGAACTACTAATTATATATTTAACAATGTTTTAATTCAACACATACTTGATAGATTGATATTCAGAGATGTTTCAAAATCCAGTAAAGTTGGTAATCTCTATAAAAATTCCAGGCATCCTTAGAATTAAATCATCTTCCTATTCATTTCTTACATTGCAAAGTGTTATTAGGGCAGAAGTTCTGGTGCAAACTTTAAATTGGAGTGGATTTTTTTTTGGTACTCATTTTAGTACAGATTTGTTCTTACCTAAGGAATACGTACATACAGGGGAATGCTTTGGGCAAACTGAAACTTTTCCTATCAGCTTAAAATGTGAGGGTTATAAAAATATTATGGACAGGATTATTTTGCATTGGGGTAGCAAGGGACACCAAATGTTTTTTTCCTCTAATTTTCATATAAAAGAAAAGTAGCAGATTAGTTAAAAATTTCCCTCAAGTTTTTGGACTCCTGGTTTCCAATGGACCAGTTTTAAGGTTCAACCACTAGTACTCCAGGGTTTTATTCAGAATCTTGCCTATGATATAGCAGGAAGAATAATAGAGTAGGAGGTAGGAGACCTGGGCTTTGATGCTGCCACTTTCTTGTTAAGTTTGGGCAAGATATTGCACCTTTCTGGAATTTGATTTCTTTACCTGTAAAGTGAGAAATGGGTGGAAGAGATAAGCCTAGGTTTTAGAATTCTATAAATGACTCATTCATCTATAAGACCCATGAAAAAAAGAAAGTCTGGACATTGAGGTGATATGTTAGCCAAACATGCTAATACAAGAAACTTTGTTCTTTGACTAGTGAGTAACTTTAATTTTTGAATTTCTATTTCCTTATCTGTAAAATGTAATAATAGAACCCATTTAAAGTGCTTGGCAAAACTTAAATCTCTCTGTAAATGCTAGCCAGTACAAAAAGGAAAGAAACCTTAGGTGTTCATTCTTCCAAAAGAAAAATCTCATCAGGAAAATCTCACAGGAAAAAAAGAGATTGAGATGAAGAAAGTACATGCAAAAAAAAAATTCCTTTGTGGTTTTGATCTGCCTCGGTGATTTGTATTTAGTTTTTCATTATTTTCTGTGATTTCTATTTAGTATTTTGTTTCTTTCTCTCTTTCATTTTTATTTTATTTCCTTCTTTAGTGAACAACAACTGAAAAAAAGCAGGATAGAATAAAATCAATGGCTGCACGATGAAGCTATGTGAGGTCAATAGTTCTGTGGTGGTAGTGACAGTGCAGCCAGGTTTTTCAAATGAGGATAGTTTTAAAAATGTGCAATAACCTGAAAGCACCCAAGATTAATTTTTTGAGATGGAATTACCTTTTGGGAAGGCTGTAATTAAACTTACATTGTTTTTCTTTCTTGGGAATGCAGAAAGAATACAGTGAAAAGTAGCTCACTTTTCTTTCTTATGCACTGAGTGGTATAGCATCCAAATTTTTAGAGGAGAACTTAAGGGAGTTGCAGGAAGAAATAGATAACAAAACTATACTAGTGGGGGACCTCAACCTTTGCCTCTCTGAACTAGATAAATCTAACCACAAAATAAATAAGAAAGAATTTAAGAAGGCAAATAGAGGATGGTTGATATCTGGAGAAAATTGAATGGGAAGAGAAAGGAATATACCTTTTTTTCAGAGGTACATGTAACCTATACAAAAATTATATTAGTGCATAAAAACTTCACGATCCACTGCAGAGAGGCAGAAATATTAAAAGCATCCTTTTCATGATACAATAAAAATTACATGTAATAAAGGGCCATGGAAAGAGACTAAAATAAGTTGAAAACTAAATGATCACATGCTAAAGAGTCAATGGGTCAAACAACAAATCATGGAAACAATTAATAGTTTCTTCCAAGAGAATAAGAAAAATGAGATAACATACTAAAACTTATGAGATGGAGCAAAAGCAGTTTTTAAAATTTATTTATTTAATTTATTTCATATATTTAGTTTTCAGCATGGATTTTCAAAAGAGTTTGAATTACAAATTTTCTCTCCATTTCTACCCTGCTGCTCACTCCAACATGGCATATATTCTGGTTGCCCCATTCCCCAGTCAGCCCCCCCTTCTGTCACCCCACTCCCCTCCCATCCCCTTTTCCCTTTCTTTCTTGTAGGGCAAGATAAATTTCTACACCCCATTGCCTGTGTATCTTATTTCCTAGTTGCATGCAAAAACTATTTTTTTTGTTGTTTTTGAACATCTGTTTTTAAAACTTTGAGTTCCAAATTCTCTCCCCTCTTCCCTTCCCACCCACGCTCCCTAAGAAGGCAAGCAATTCAACTTAGGCCACATGTGTGTCACTATGTAAAACCCTTCCACAATACTCGTGTTGTGAAAAACTATGTTTTGCTCCTTCCTAACCTATCCCTCTTTATTGAATTTTCTCCCTTGACCCTGTTCCTTTTTGAAAGCATTTGTTTTTGATAACCTCCTCCTTGATCTTCCCTCCCTTATATTATCCCCCTTTTTTATATTCTTCCTCTTTCTTTCCTGTGGGGTAAGATACCCGGATGAGTGTGTATGGTATTCCCTCCTCAAGTCAAATCCGATGAGAGCAAGATTCACTCATTCCCCCTCACTTGCTCCCTCTTCCCTTCCTACAGAACTGCTTTTTTTTTCCACTTTTGTGTGAGATAATTTACCCCATTCTATCTCTCCCTTTCTCCCTCTCTCAATATATTCCTCTCTTATCCCTTAAGTTCATTTTATTTTTTTAGATATCATCCCTTCATATTCAACTTACCCTGTGCCCTCTCTTTATATACATATGCACATACATACATACATACACACATATTCATACATATACATACACGCACATTATATATATATATATATACACACATATATTTATATGTATATACACATGCATATTCCCTTCAGCTAGTCTAATACTGAGGTCTCATAAATCATACACATCATCTTTCCATGTAGGAATGTAAACAAAACAGTTCAACTTTAGTAAGTCCCTTGTGATTTCTTTTTCTTGTTTACATTTTCATGCTTCTCTTGATTCTTGGGTTTGAAAGTCAAATTTTCTATTCAGCTCTGGTCTTTTCACTGAGAAAGCTTGAAAGTCTTTTATTTTAATGAAAATTCATATTCTGCCTTGGAGCATGATACTCAGTTTTGCTGGGTAGGTGATTCTTGGTTTTAATCCTAGCTCCATTGACCTCCAGAATATCGTATTCCAAGACCTTCGATCCCTTAATGTAGAAGCTACTAGATCTTGTATTATTCTGATTGTGTGTCCACAATACTCAAATGGTTTTTTTTTCTGGCTGCTTGCAGTATTTTCTCCTTGACATAGGAGCTCTGGAATGTGGCGACAATATTCCTAGGAGTTTTCTTTTTGGGATCTATTTGAGGAGGCAATCTGTGGATTCTTTCAATTTCTATTTTACCCTCTGGCTCTAGAATATCAGGGCAGCTTTCCTTGATAATTTCTTGAAAGAAGAGATCTAGGCTCTTTTTTTGATCATGGCTTTCAGGTAGTCCAATGATTTTTAAATTACCTCTCCAGGATCTATTTTCCAGGTCAGTGGTTTTTCCAATGAGATATTTCACAGTGTCTAACACTTTTTCCTTCCTTTTGTTCTGTTTTCTATTATCTTGATTTCTTATAAAGTCACTAGCTCCCACCTGATCCGATCTAATTATTTTTCTTTTTTTATTTAATATATATAGTTTTCTGCATTGATTTTCACAAGAGTTTGAATTACAAATTTTCTCCCTAATTCTACCTTCCCCCTCCCTAGTCCAAGATGGTGTATATTCTGGTTGCCCTGTTCCCCAGTAGCCCTCCCTACTTTCACGCCACTCCCCTCCCATCCCATTTTCCTTTCCTTTCTTGTAGGGAAAGATAAATTTCTACACCCCATTGCTTGTGTGTCTTATTTCCTAGATGTATGCAAAAACTATTGTTTTTTTTGTTTTTGAACATCTGTTTTTAAAACTTCAAATTCCAAATTCTCTCCCATCTTCCCTTTCCACCCACCCTCCCTGAGAAGTCAAGCAATTCAACATAGGCCACATGTGTATCATTATGTATAACCCTTCCACAATACTCATGTTGTGAAAGATAACTATATTTTCCTCCTTCCTAACCTATCGCCCTTTATTGAATTTTCTCCCTTGACTTTGTCCCTTCTCAAAAGTATTTTTTTGATTACATCCACCCCCATCTGCCCTCCCTTCTATCATCCCCCCCTTTTTTATCTTCTTCCTTCTTCTTTCCAGTTGGGTAAGATACCCAATTGAATATGTATGGTATTTCCCCATCAGGTCAAATCTGATGAGAGCATGATGCACTCATTCCCCCTCACCTGCCTTCTCTTCTCTTCCTACAGAACTGCTTTTTCTTTTTATCCAAGATCATTTACCCTATTCTAACTCTCCCTATCTCCTTCTCTCAATAAATTCCTCTCTCATCCCTTAATTTGATTTTATTTCTTTTAGATATCTTGCCTTCATCTTCAACTCACCCTGTGCCTGCTGTCTGTCTGTCTGTCTGTCTGTCTCTCTCTGTCTCTCTCTCTGTCTCTCTCTCTCTCCCTCTCTCTCTCTATATATATATATATACACACATATATATACACATACATATATACATACAAACACACATATACATATATATGCATAAACATATATATGTATATATATATATGTATATATATATATAATATGCATATTACCTTCAGCTACCCTAATACTGAGGTCACATGAATCATACACATCATCTTTCCATGTTGGAATGTGAACAAAACAGTTCAACTTTAGAACGTCCCTTGTGATTTCTTTTTCTTGATTACATTTTCATGCTTCTCTTGATTCTTGTGTTTGAAAGTCAAATTTTCTATTCAGCTCTGGTCTTTTCACTGAGAAAGCTTGAAAGTCCTCTATTTTATTGAAAGTCTATATTTTGCTTTGGAGCATGATACTCAGTTTTGCTGGGTAGGTGATTCTTGGTTTTAATCCTACCTCCATTGACCTCTGGAATATCGTATTCCAAGCTGTTCAATCTCTTAATGTAGAAGCTGCTAGATCTTAGGTTATTCTTATTGCGTTTCCACAATACTCAAATTGTTTCTTTCTGATTGCTTGCAGTATTTTCTCCTTGATGTGGAAGCTCTGGAATTTGGCGACAATATTCCTAGGAGATTTCATTTTGGGATCGATTTGAGGAGGTGATCGGTGGATTCTTTCAATTTCTATTTCGCCCTGTGCCTCTAGAATATCAGGGCAGTTCTCCTTCATAGTTTCTTGAAAGATGATATCTAGGCTCATTTTTTGATCATGGCTTTCAGGTAGTCCAATAATTTTTAAATTATCTCTCCTGGATCTATTCTCCAGGTCAGTGGTTTTTCCAATGAAATATTTCACATTGTCTTCCATTTTTTGTTCCCTTTCTTCTGTTTTGTATTATCTTGATTTCTCATGAAGTCACTAGCTTCCACTCCTCCAATCTAATTTTTAAGGTAGTATTTTATTCAGTGGTTTTTTTGAGCCTCCTTTTCCATTTTGGTAATTCTGCCTTTCAAGGCATTCTTCTCCTCATTGGCCTTTTGGAGCTCTTTTGCCATTTTAGTTAGTCTATTTTTTAAGGTGTTGTTCTCTTCAGTATATTTTTCAGTATTTTTTGGCATCTCCTTTAGCAAGTCATTGACTTGTTTTTCATGGGTTTCTCACATCCTTCTCATTTCTCTTCCCAATTTTTCCTCTACTTCTCTAACTTGCTTTTTGAAATCCTTTTTGAGCTCTTCTGTGGCCTGAGACCAGTTCATGTTTTCCTTAGGGGCTTTTGTTGTAGGCTCTTTGACTTTGTTGACTTCTTCTGGCTGCATGTTTTGGTCTTCTTTGTCACCAAAGAAAGATTCCAAAGTCTGAGACTGAATCTGGGTGTGTTTTCGCTGCCTGGCCATGTTTCCAGCCAACTTACTTGACCTTTGAGTTTTTTGTCGGGGTATGGATGCTTGTAGAGTAAAGAGAACTGTGTTCCAAGCTTGGGAGGATGCACTAGCTCTGCTACACCAGCACTCCTCCTTCCCCAAGAACCCCAAACCTGGACTGGACTTAGACCTTCAGCAGGCTCTGAACTCCTGCTCTGATCCATCACTTAATTCTTCCCACCAGGTGGGCCTGGGGCCGGAAGCAACTTCAGCTGTAGTTCTGTAGCTGCCCCACCTCCGTGGCACCGGGGCGGGGGCTGAACCATGAACTCCTTTTTTCACTCTGTCCCCAGCAGCTTTTCCCACTAACTTCCTCTGTTGTCTTTGGTGTTTGTGGGTTGAGAATCCTGGTAACTGCTGTAGCTCACTGATTCAGGTTGCTAGGGCACACTCCGCCTGGCTCCTGGTCTGGTTGGTCTGCACCGCCCATGCTGGGCTCTGCTCCGCTCCCAGCTCCATGCATGAAAGACATTACCAGCAAGCATCCAAGCTGTCCTGGACTGGAGCTCTGCTTCCCTCTGTTATTTTGTGGGTTCTGCAGCTCTGGAATTGGTTCAGAGCCATTCTTCATAGGTTTTTGGAGGGACTTGGTGGGGAGCTCACACTAGTCTCTGCTTTCCAGCCACCATCTTGGCTCCATCTCCCCAATCTAATTTTTAAGGCAGTATTTTCTTCAGTGGTCTTTTGGACCTCCTTTTCCATTCGGCTAATTCTGCCTTTCAAGGCATTCTTCTCCTCATTGCCTTTTTGGAGCTCTTTTGCCATTTGAGTTAGTCTATTCTTTAAGGTGTTGTTTACTTCAGTATTTTGGGGGTCTCATTTAGCAAGTCATTGACTTGTTTTTCATGGTTTTCTCACATCATTCTCATTTTCCTCTGCTTCTCTAACTTGGTTTTCCAAATCCTTCCTTGGCTTGAGGCTGTATATTTTGGTCTTCTTTGTCACCAATGAAAGATTCCAAAGTCTGAGACTGAATCTGAGTCCATTTTTGCTGCCTGGCCATATTCGCAGCCAACTTACTTGACCCCTTATTTTTTCGTCGGGTATGACTGCCTGTAAAGAGTACTTTGTTCCAAGCTTGAGGGGATGTGCTATTGTTTTCAGAGCTACTTCTATATGACCAGTTCTGCCACAGCAGTACTCCTTCTTCCCCAAGAACCACCAACCTGGACCTGACTCAGACCTTAAGCAGACTTTGCACTCCTGCTCTGATCTGCCGCTTCATTCCTCCCACCAGGTGGGCCTGGGGCCGGAAGGAACTGCAGCTGTATATCTGTAGCTGCACCACCTCCACTGCCTCTGGAGTGATGGCTGAACTGGGAACTCCTTTCACTCCCTGCAGCTTTTCCCACTAACCTTCTCTGTTGTGTTTGGTGTCTGTGGGTTGAGAAGTCTGGTAACTGCCACAGCTCACTGATTCAGGGCACTAGGGCCTGTTCCGCCTGGCTCCTGGTCTGATTGGTCTGTGCTGCCCATGCTGGGCTCCGCTTCCAGCTCCGTGCATGACAGACCTCACCCAGCGACCATCCAGGCTGTCCTTGGCTGGAGCCCTGTGTCCTTCTGCTATTTTGTGGGTTCTGCAGTTCTAGAATTTGTTCGGAGCCATTTTTGATAGGTTTTTTGGAGGGACGTGTTGGGGAGCTCATGCAAGTCCCTGCTTTCCACCTGCCATCCTGGATCGACCTCCCCCCCCGCCCAAAGCAGTTTTTAGAAAAAGTTTCATATCTCTAAATGCTTACACGAGTTAAATAGAGGAAGAAGAGATCGATAAATTGAGCATGCAACTAAAAAGCTAGAAAAAGAAGAAATTAATAATCCCCAAATAAACACCAAATTAGAAATTCTGAAAGCCAAAGGAGAGATTAATACAATCGAAATAAAGAAAACTATTGAACTTATAAATAAAACTGAAAGCTGGTTTTATGTGAAAAAGTCAATAAAATAGATAAGCCTTTGTTTAATTTGACTTAAAAAAGAGAAAGAACACCCAATTCCAGCATCAAAAATGAAAATGGTCAATTCACCAATGAAAAGGAAATCAAAAGAATAATTAGTAGCTATCGTGTGCAACTGTATGCCAATAAATTTGACAATCTTAGTGAAATGTATGAATATTTACAAAAATATAAATTTCTCAGATTAACAGAAGAGGAAATAAAACACTTAAATAATGGTGTCTTAGAAAAAGAAATTGAATAAGCCATCAGTGTCCTCCCTAAGAAAAAATCACCAGGGCCAGATGGATTCACAAGTGAATTCTATAAACACCGAAAGAACAACTAATTCCACTACTATAAAAACTGTTTGGGAAAATAGGCACAGAAGAAGTCCTACTAAATTCTTTCTATGATACAAATATATTGCTAATACCTAAACAGGGAAAAGCCAAAACAAGAAAATTATAGACCAATTTCACTAATGAATATAGATACAAAAATGTTAAGTCATATATTAGCAAAGATATTACCCCAAGTTATTTTGAGGATAATACACTATGACCAGATAGGATTCATACCAGGAATGCAGGACAGGTTCAATATTAAGAAAAGCACCCAGCAGCCAGACCAACCCTCCCCCACACCTCACGAAGCCAGAGGCCATAACACATAAAGCTAGATCCCAACACAAGAAACTTGGGACAGAGCCCCCGGAGCCCCAGAAGCAGGGATCCACTTCAGAAACCAGGAGGAAAAAAAAAGCACCATGAAAAGCAATTGTAAGAAGCTTTCAAAGACTATTGACTCATATTACAGAGACAGGGAAGACCAAAATACCAATTCAGAAGAGGACAGCATGGACACTACATCCACATCTGAAAACTCAAAAGGGAAAGTGAACTGGTCTCCAGACCGAAAAGCATTCCTGGATGAATGCAAGGAGGACTTTAAAAACCAAATTAGGGGGATAAAAGAAAAAAAATGGAAAAAAAAATCATGGAGGAAAACAAGTCTTTAAAAAGTAAAATCAGGGAATTGGTTAAGGAAAATCAGAATATAAACAGAAAAAAAAGTCTCATTGAAAAGTAAAATCAACCAAATGTAAAAGGAGACAGAGAAGACAAAGGAAGAAAACAAAACATTAAAAAATAGAATTAGGCAAGTAGAAGCTAACAACTCTGTGAGACATCAAGAATCCGCCAAACAAAATCTAACAAATGAAAATGATACACGGAAATGTGAAACATAGGATTGCAAAAATAAATGACCTGGAAAATAGATCCAGGAGAGACAATCTAGGAATTATTGGTCTACCTGAAAGATGTGATGAAAAAAAGAGCCTGGACAGTATCTTCAATGAAATCCTTAAAGAAAATTGCCCAGAGGTTCTAGAACCAGAGGGTAAAAATATCATCAAAAGAATCCAACGATCACCCCCTGAAAAAGATAACAAATTGAAAACTCCAAGAAATATTGTAGCCAAATTCCAGAACTACCAGGCCAAGGAGAAAATATGGCAAGCAGCTAGAAATAAATAATTCAAATATCATGGAAGTACAGTCACAATCACGCAGGATCTTTCAGTTTCTACTTTAATTGACAGGAGAAATTGGAATACAATATTCTGAAAGGCAAAGGAGCTTGGGCTACAAGCAAGGATCAACTACCCAACAAAACTGAGCATAATTATCCATGTAAGGAGATGGACATTCAATGAAATTTGAAACAGGGGGATACACACAGGGTAAATATAAAGGGCTGGAGTAGAATATATTGTGATTCAGCTAAAGTAAAAAAAAAAAAAAACAGCAGGGGTAGCAATCCTAATGTCAGACAAAGCAAAAGGAAAGATACATTTAATTAAAAGAGATAAGGAAGGACATGACATCCTGCTGAAAGGCACCATAAACAACGAAGCAATATTATTAACATATATGCCCCAAGTGGTATGTCATGCAGATTCTTAGAGGAGAGTTTAAAGGAGTTACAGGAAGAAATAGAGAGCAAAACCACAATAATGGGAGACCTCAAACTCCCCTTCTCTGAACTTGATAAATCTAACTTCAAAATAAATAAGAAAGAAGTTAAGGAGGTGAAGAGAATTGTAGAAAAAGCAGATATGATGAACCTCTGCAAAAAACTGAATGGGGATAAAAAGGAATATAATTTTCTCAGCAGTACATGGCACATACTCAAAAACTGACCATGTTACTAGTGCATGAAAACCTCACAATCCAGTGCAAAAATCATCCTTTTTGGATTATGATACAATAAAAATTATTTGTAATAAAGAACCATGGAAAGATAAGCTAAAAATTAATTGGAAACTAAATAATCTAATTCTAAAGAACGGGTCAGCCAAAGAACAAATCAGAGAAACAATTAATAACTTCATTCAAGAGAATGACAATAATGAGACAACATTCCAAAACTTATGGGATGCAGCAAAAGCAGTTCTTAGGGGAAGTTTTACATCTCTGAATGCTTACATGAATAAAATAGAGGAAAAGGAGATCAATGAATTGAGCATGCAACTGAAAAAGCTAGAAAAAGAACAAATGGAAAATCCCCAATTAAATATCAAATTAAAAATACTGAAAATAAAGGAGAGATTAATAAAACAGAAGTTAAGAAAACTATTGAATTAATAAATAAAAGACCTGGTTTTATGAAAAAAACAATAAAATTGATAAACCTTTGGTCAATTTGATTAAAAAAAAGAAAGAAAAAAATCAAATAACTAGTATCAAAAATGAAAAGTGTGAATTCACCTCCAAAGAAGGGGAAATTAAAGCAATAATTAGGAATTATTTTGCCCAATTTTATGCCCATAAATATGACAACTTTAGGGAAATGGATGAATATCTAAATAAATATTAATTGCCCAGGTTAACAGAAGGGGAAGTAAAACTCCTGAATATCCCCATCTCAGAAAAAGAAAATTGAGCAAGCCATCAATGAACTCCCTAGGAAAAAAATCTCCAGGGCCATATGGCTTTACATGTGAATTTTATCAAACATTTAAAGAACAATTAATTCCTATACTTTATAGACTATTTGGGAAAATAGGTGAAGAAGGAGTCCTACCAAATTCTTTTTATGACATAAATTTTGTACTAATACTCAAACTAGGAAGGGTCAAAATAGAGAAAGAAAATTATAGACCAATTTCTCTAATGAACTTTGATGGAAAAAATTGAAATAAATATTAGCAAAAAGATTGCAGCAACTTATCACGAGAATAAATCACTATGACCAGGTAGGATTTATTCCAGGAAGGCAAAGTTGGTTCAATATTAGAGAAATTATCAGCATAATTGATCATATCAATAACAGAACTAGCAGAAAGCATATGATCATCTCAATAGATGCAGAAAAAGTCTTTGACAAAATACAACACCCAGTCCTATTGAAAACACTAGATAGCAGAGGAATAAATGGAGCCTTCCTTAAAATTATAAATAGCATGTATCTAAAACCATCAACAAACATTACTTGTAATAGGGATAAGCTAGATGCATTCCCAGTCAGACCAGGGGTGAAACAAGGTTGCCCATTATCACCTCTACTATTCAATTTGGTAGTGGAAATGTTAGTGGTAACAATAAGAGAAGAAAAATAAGTTGCAGGAATTAGAATAGGCAATGAAGAAACTAAATTATCACTTTTTTCAGATGATATGATGATTTACTTAGAGAATCCTAGAGAATCAAGTAAAAAAAGTAATTGAAATAATAAACATCTTTAGCAAAGTTGCAGGATATAAAAAAACCCACACAAATCCTTGGCATTCCTATACATTACTAACAAAGCCCAACAGCAAGAGACAGAAAGATAAATTCCTTTCAAAATTACTGTAGACACTATAAAATATTCGGGAGTGTATCTGCCAAGACAAACCCAAGGCTTATACAAACATAATTATGAAAGTTTTCACGGGAATAAAGTTAGATCTAAATAAATGGAAAAATATCAGTTGTCCATGGTTAGGCTGAACTAATATAATAAACATGATAACTTTACCTAAATTTATTTATTTATTCAGTGCCATGCCAATTGAACTACCAAAAAACTATTTTACAGAGCTGGATAAAATAATAACCAAATTCATCTGGCAGAAGAAGAGGTCTAGAATATCTAGGGTATTAATGAAAAGAAATGCTAGGGAAGGTGGCCTAGCCATACCAGATATTAAACTGTAAAATAAAGTAGCAGTCATCATAACTACCTTCTACTGGCTAAGAAACAGAACCATGCATCAGTGGAATAGGAAGGGTACAGAAGACATAGTAGTCAATGACTATAGCAATCCACTCTTTTATAAACCCAAAGAATCCAGCTTCTGGGCTAAGAATTCACCATTTCACAAAAACTGCTGGGAAAATTGGAAAATGGTAGGGCAGAAACTGGGCATAGACCAATATCTTACGCCATATACCAAAATAAGGTCAAAATGGGTTCAGAAATTTAGGAATAAAGGCTGATACTATAACCAATTTGGGAAGCAAGGGATAGTCTACCTATCAGATTTATGGAAAAGAAAAGAATTCATGGCACAATGAGAGGTAGAGAGCATTACAAAATGCAAAATGGATAATTTTGATTATGTTAAATTGAAATGTTTTTGTATAAAAAATGTCAATTCAACTAAGATTAGGAGGCAAGCAGAAAACTGGGAGAAAATCTTTACAATCAGTGTCTCTGATAAAGGCCTCATCTCTAAAATATACAGAGAACTGAGCCAAATTTATAGGAATACAAGTCATTCCCCAATTAAGAAATGGTCAAAGGATATGAACAGACAGTTTTCAGAGGAAGAAATTAAAGATATCTATACACATATGAAAAAATGCTTGAAATCACTACTGATTAGAGAAATGCAAATCAAAACAACTCTTAGGTCCCACATCTCTCCTGTCAGATTGGCTAAAATGACAAAACAGGAAAATGATAAATTCTGGAGAGGATGTGGGAAAATTGGAACATTGTTACATTGCTGGTGGAGTTGTGAACTGATCGAGCCATTCTGGAGAGCAAATTGGAGCTATGCCTAAAGGGCTATGAAAATATTTATGCCCTTTGACCCAGCAATACCACTTCTAGGGTTGTATCCCAAAGAGATGACACAAGTGGGAAAAGGACGCATATGTACTAAAATATTTATAGTGGCTCTTTTCGTGGTAGCTAAGAATTAGAAATCAAAGGGATGCCCATCAATTGCGGAATGGCTGAACAAGCTGTGGTATATGAAGGTAATGGAATACTATTTTGCTATGAGACATAGGGATGATTCGGACTTCATAACCACCTGGAAAAACCTACATGATATGAAGCTGAGTGAGTGGAGCAGAACCAGGAGAACATTATACACAACCACAGATATATGGATTCTTTGAAGACTAACCCTGATAGACTTAACTCTTCTCAGTAACACAAGGTGCAAAGAGACCTCCAAAGGACTCACAATGGAGAATGCTAGCTACATCCAGAGAAAGAACTATGAAGTATGAATGCAGATTGAGGCACACTTCATGCTCACCTTTCCCCTCTCTCCCCTTTTTTTCTCTCTTTTGTTTTTGTTGTTGGGGTTTCTTTTTGATTCTGTTTCTTCTTACTCATGATTCATTCCATTGGTCATAATTCTTCTCCACAACTTGACTAGTGTGTAAATTAATTCAATATGAAGTTATACGTGGAAATTATATGGGATTCTGTGCCATCTTGGTGAGGGAGGAGAGGAGGGAGGGAAGGAAATCTGGAACTCAAAATTATGTAGAGTCGTGTGTTGTAAACTAAAAATAAAAAAAAAAAAGAATTCAAGTAGGCTGTCTTTAAGACAACTTACTATGATGTTTAAGACATTTGGGTAGAGGGCACTATAATATGCCTGTTTTATATGGCAAATCTACCTAGTGGCCTAGTGTCATGTGATTTTGATGGGTCAGATTTGTAGTGGGCAGATATTGTACAATCAATGCCAATGGAGCTATATTTTTAACTTTTTTTCCCCTTCAAATGAATCTGAAAATGGCATACCCAAGGTCATGTGGCTAATTTGAATTATATTTAGAATTCAGATTTTCTCACTTATAGCCCATTTCTGCTTTCACTATTTCTATATATTTTCAGTCTAGTTATTTTCAATTAAATTGGACAGTCGCATTATGCAAAAGATAGTGAAGCTACCATTCATTTTCTCCTTAATACTCATTACAATATTCCTCCTGAAATAGGACCAGTTGGAAAAAAGTTGCTTTTACAGTGATTTTTGCAACTGAGATAACACTATGACTAGTATTACATATGTACAGAAAGCTCAAAATTCTGATACAGTGACTCTAAAAATAAATTGCATTATTTCACTATGCTATTCCAATAGCTATTTGCTTCTACCATAAAACATGTTTTATGGCATAAAGATATGGACTGTAGCTCTGATCTCTTAAGGACATCATCAAAATAAATAGCACACAATATTTTGTAAAATGCAAGCATGCTAGGGAAAGGCACCTGCCTCATGAGGTTTTTCCTTGTGGCTAGAGAGAATATTTATTATTTATTTCCTCTTTATTGCTGTTCATAGAAAAGAAATCACAAGGCAATGCATACAAGTGTACCATATCAAGGGTGTTTTCATTTTAGGACATTATTTACTGCTGAGGAAAAAAGGACTCATCAGTTTTTGATATTCAATGTTTTTTACTCAATAAATAGATTTGATTTTAGCCAAAAACATGGTTTAGAGCTCAGCTGTTTGTTTTCGCTTATTATTTTACAGCTAGGTCACTGTGAATATAGTTTACCTTTGCCCAGGTCTGGTGGGATTTTTGTTCAACAATTGTAATATTACATAATTTAAGTGTTTTTAAAAATAGATTTGACCTTAATTATTTTAAAATGCCTTAAGTGGGAATTCAAAATTTTAATTATATGCAAGCAAGAGAAAATAGACAAATAATTGTCAATAAATAATTCTGCTGTAGAAATAGTTCTAATTTATAACTATTTGCTAAGAACAGAATGATGTTATTAGAGAGAAAATTGTTCTTGCAATCAGCAGAAACTTTGGTTTGAATCTGGATTTCCACAGATCAAAAGAGGAAGTTAGAACACAGGAAAGAGTTATGTGAACTTGGCAAATTACCTTAGCGGAGAGCCTTGGCAGTATGCAAGGGATCCCTATTGACCTGATTTCCTAGGTGAGCAACCAGGCAAGGAGGTACCAGATAGCTTTATTTTTCTGAATAAGGGACAGGTGTTAAACATAATCTAAACTGAAGAATTTCAAAGTAAGAAAAACAAAAACAACAAAAAAAAGTTTTTTTCAAATATGCTTCAAATCACACATAAGATTAATAGAAATTAAAGCAACTCTTAGGTTTTATCTTGCATCCTGCAAATTGGCAGTAATAACAAAATGTGAACAATACATTTTTGATGAGTGAAAAAGGCTGTTTTAACTCACTACTGTTTTAGTTGTGGATTGGTCTGGCAAATTCTGGATATCAGTTTGTAAGTATGCAAGAAAACTAACTAATTATCCATAGTCATTGCCCCAGCTAAATCATTGTTGACCAGGTATCCCAAGAATGTCAAAAATAGATTCAAAGTACTAATAAATATATCACAATATTCATGGTAGCACTCTTTAGGGAAGCTCAAGAACTGGCAACAAAGCAAGCCCAAGGATTTGAGAATGGTTAGAAAACCTTTATAAAACAGTAAAGGAATATTATAATAGAGTAAAAATGCTGAATATGAGGAATTCAGAGAAATGTGGGAAGGTTTGTATTAACTGATGTAGAATGAGATTAGTGGAACCAAAAACAGCATACACAATGACGACAATATAAAAAAAGATCACTAACAGGAGGCTGCAGTGTTAATGTGATTAAAGATCTTCCCTGCTCCTTCAATAGGGGGCCTTTACTTAAACCCTTTACTTACTAGGTGACAGGCCCCAGGCCCCAGGCCCCAGGCCCACACCCTTTCACTGTTTAGGTCAGGAGAGATGTGAAACCCTCAGGGCCCTAAGGAGAGGTGCTAAGAGCAGACCCAATTGCATGTTCACTGAGTTTTAGCTACTCAGATGTTCATGAATTCAGCCAATCAGAGACCTGATTTCTAGCCAATCAGATGCCAGCTAGGACTGTATATGAAGAGAACCCAGAGTGTGAGAGAAGGAGAACTAAGAACAGCAGAATTGAGAGCAGCAGAAATGAGAGCAGCAGAATTGAGAGGGAGAATTGAGAAGCAGACATAAGAAGACATAGAAAGAACCAGAGTTGAGAGAAACTTCAGAGCAGAGAGTGCAGAGTAGAGAATTGCAGAGTTCAAAGAGCTGAGAATCTACAGCATTGAGAAATTAGAGAACTGAGAGTCCAGAGAATCCAGGAGACTGCAAGGACTCTGAGAACTGCAAGGGATTTCAGAACTGTGGGAGAGGATGCAGGCAAGCTGACAGTTAGGATTCGTGAGTGATTGTTTATGGGAAGGCCACAGCAAGGGAAAAGGTTACAGGATGACTTGGTTCCTTGCTATAATACTGTGTTATAATTTCATTGTTGCTACATTGTGGTGGGCTTACTGGTTTTGGAATATAATTACCACTATACTGAATTGGAGTTATTGGTCTTGGGATTTTATACTCCGGTGTCTAAATAAATGTTATACTTTCTTTGCCTTCTACCTAGAGAGTTTTTCATACTTTATGGTTCCAAACCATGCAGGCATGTTCATGGTCATCCTGGAAGTCATGAATCTTGCCTTACTCGTACAGAGGCTTAATTTTAATTAACTGAAAAGTCGATTAAAGTCCTGTAGAACAGATAATAAAACATATCACCTCTCAGGATAAAGGTGGGACACTAATAGGGCAGAATGTTGGATGTATTGTTTGATATAGTTACCAGATTAGATGTTCATGCTTTTCTTATCTTTCCCTGAAAAATAAGATGCTATCTCAAAGGTGTGGGGACACCTCTCCCCTAGTGAAACCTAATAAGGCAAAGATAAGAGGCATCAACAAAACTTATTTTAAAAAGAAAATAATTAATTAAAAAGAAACAGTGAAATAGTAACGTGATATAGCCATGAAGAAAGATATCACTTTTCCCTGGGGGCTGGCATCTAAACTGCATCTTGAAGAAGGATTTCAATAGATAAAGATTGGGATTTGGTGTTATCTATTTTAGGCAAAGTGGTAATAAAGGGGAGAGTTAGAAAGGAAAATATTTGGAAGTCCAGTAAGGATGAATTAAAATGTATATGAAGATGACTATTATGAAATAGGGCTCTTTTCTTTGCTTCATTGCCACCATTTCTGTACCTTTAATTCAGCCTGGAGGCTCTGAGATAACTGGATGTTCACAGCTACTCAGCTATTTAGTGCTGAACTAGGCAACATAATTTATCATACATGAAAGAATATTTGCTGAAAGAAAAAAAAAACATTAGCTATCAAGCCCATTAACAGTTGCTGATTAGGGAGCCAACCACAATTGGTGCTATTGAATGTACTTCCTGGATTCAAACATTTCTATAACCACTGTAAAATGATACAACTTAATAAAAATTATGTAACAAAATAGGATTTATAGCTTACCTTAAAAATGATTGGGTGTCAGTAGTTGGTTATAAAAATATTGCTTTCATCAGAAGAAATGTAGCTATTATGATCAACATACACAGCTATTCACACACACACAAACACATATACACATACAGAGAGTGAGAGCTTCCATTTTATAAGTGACTAGTTCACAATAATAACTGGAATTTTGATAGTGTCATAAAGTGTTTAAAGCACTTTACTTCCTTTATTGCAGTTAAGCCTCACAAAAACCCTGTGTGATAGGTAATGTCACCATTTTACTGAAGAGAAAACTGATGCTCAGATAGGTTAAGTGATTGACCCCTAACTATGCAGGTAGTATGAGAGTAAGGTTTGGAACCCAGAAGCTCTTGAATCCAAGGCTAACATTCTATTCACTATACTACGCCTGTGAAGATGTCATAGAGATAAATATAGAACAGGAAGAAAACTAAGTGAAATTCTCCAAACATAAAAGTGAAGTTATGGAGATTTGTTTAGTTCTATTGTTCTTTGCACTGTAACATTGTTCCCTATGAGATTATAAACTGCATGGGGATAAGATCTCTGCCCACCCTCAGTTTCATTTCTCACCTAGCACCTAGTCTGTATCCATATACTTTGTCTGTAGCACATACTCTCTATGCATTTTTAAGTGAGACAGAAAAATGACAAAGTCATCAGCCTTATTCTCTGTTCCAGGATCATCGAAGTCCAGTAGCAGGACAAAAATCAAGATGATTGGCAATGGTCCAGGATGCAGGATGACCTTGGCTTCCTTGATGTCTGATTAAACTCTAAGCACTTGACAATACCTTCTTCAGCCACCTTCATGGACATTGGAAGAAATTGTTTTCATCTGCCCATTCCAGTGAGAAAATCTTCATGTGCTTGAGGTTGTTGTGTTTGTCCTTCATTTTCAAAGAGGACTATGACATCAGGATGATGATGACATGACTTGTAGTTGACTTTGATTTGAGTGAGGGCAGCTGTGCAAGGTAACCATGCATATTTTCTCCTCCAGAGCCATCTGGGTCCAGTGGTCAGATATTCATCAGGATAACTGGAGATGGCTCAGGATGTGGTGGGAGACCCTGGCCCTTTAAGGCCAGGTAATGCCCATTCAGTGAATAGGCATCTTTAAGAAGTGAGTCAAGGGATGACCATTTTAATTTAAAAAACAAACGAACTCAGAAGGGAAGACCCTTAGGGTGCTGGCCAAAAGAGAAACAGTTACTATTAATATTCACTTTGAGCCAGGAGGGCTCAAAACATAGCCATTAAATTGTGCTTAGGCAGGGACCTATTGTTGTCCAATCTATGAGCTCTAGAGTGAAATGGGTTTATGGTTTGATCTTTGAGGAAAGAAAGAAAGAAAGAAAGAAAGAAAGAGGGAGGGAGGAAGGAAGGAAGGAAGGAAGGAAGGAAGGAAGGAAGGAAGGAAGGAAGGAAGAAATCTTCTAGCCAGTAAACCCCAACTTAACTGGGCAGCTTTTGACCATCAAAATTTATCTTCCTTTGAAGAGGAAAAGGAGAGGGGGAGGGAGAGTACATGCTGAGTTCAACTAGCTGGGTCCACATTCAGGCAGCTCAGACCACTCACAGATTGCACTTGTCCTTTGTTTTCGGAGAGGATCATGACATCAGGAAGGTGATGACATGACTTGCAGTTGACTTTGATTTGATTGAGGGAGTGCTGTGCAAGGTCACCAGCCTCACTTCTAAAACAGGCTTATTCACTGAATGGGCATTAACTCACTCTAAGGGAGAACCTATAAAGACCTTAGCCTAAAAGGGCCAGGGTCTGCCATTGCATTCTGGGCCATCTCCAGTCGTCCTGATGAATATCTGGCCACTGGACATCTTGGGGTAGACATCCCTCTAACTCACTGACAAATTTGAGGCCTGTTGGTTACTTTCAACATGGTTTACTCCATTTGCCAAGGTGATTTTACTGGGGTGTGGCCCTATCCACCATGGGCAAGTCAAGATATCACCCTCATCATGTCATTGGTCAACTTCAAAAACAAAGGACAAACAACAATATGCACATAATAAATATTTGTTCAATTGAAATTGAATTGAGTTAATGAGTCCAATTCACAGGCAGTAAAGCAATGCATCAACTTTATTTTAAATATTGGAATTTAGGATAAAATTAAACCAAGAATCAATAATTTGAAGCTGTAGTAAATGGAATTAAGATCATGTACATGAGAAAGGAAAGTAGTAAAAATGGCAGTTGGAAAGAAAATTTTGGAGTATAGCTTGAAATGTCACCAGTCTTTCAATATCAGGATAGTAAATGAAGGTTATTCTTGTCCAGCTATGGTAACTGGGATGGTGATTTTTATCATGTACAATTCAGGTCCAAATGGTATTCAGGAATAGGGGAAAACTAGTATTCTATCCATTGAGAATATTTTACAGAACCTAGCAATAAAGTAAGAATGGATGAGATTTGTGGGATAAGAGAGAATGAACACAAGCATATGAATGTTGTGATAGATTATAAGTACTGGAATTGATTGGGGAGAGGAAAATGTAAAGATAAAGATTACACAAAATAGTTACTAATTTGTGGTAATAAAAATACAATTTAATAAAACATCCAAGCAATTTCAGCATTTAGTTTTAAATGTATGTTTGTATACATACATCTATTTTACGAAGTTAGTATTAATTGCAATTCAAGTTTTTAAAACTTCAGAATTTAATATCTAACTTTGACTTGTATTTAAATATGCTATTAGAATCTAAATTCACAGAATCATTTAATGTTATATTTTATGGTGTGTTATTTTTACAATAGAAGTCCTTTATTTGGAAAATTTAAACTTGTTTTATGTTGCCATTTATATTCCCACATATAGTTTAACTGCTTTGCTTTGGAACTATTTTTAACATAACAATAATTTCTGTCATGTTATATGACAGAATATACACCATTTCTGTATATAGTGGTATATTTTAACACGTTCCAGAACTGAACTCTTTCCTATAATGAAGAAGAAAAATAAACAGCTGATAAGGTAACAACATTAGACAATTTTGAGTATTCTGTTCTTGTAGCTCCCTGCTCCTCTCCTAAGAGCAGGGAGGTATGTTTCACTCCCTCGTCTCTGGGACAAGATTGTTTAGGATAACTACTCATAATTTGTCTTCCTTTAGTGTTCTTTTCTTGTAGGTAAGTGTATGATAATGGTTAGAGAGCTGGCCTGGGAGCCCACAAGACCCAAATTCAAGTAGCACTAATGGTCGCATACAAGTTATTTGACTCTAGGCAAATTCCTTAATTTCGCAGAGCTCTAGTCAAGAGGCATCAAACACGCTTATTGGATATCTAACTTACATCACTGAGATTTATTGCAAATTTTCCCCCATTAATTTGTTTCTTTTCTTATTCTACCTTCATTGATTTTTGTCTGTACAATAGATTTTTAATTTTATGTAGTCAAATTTGTCTAATTTTTCCTTTATGGCTAAATCTATCTTTTGTTTGAGTTAGAATTCTCACTCTAGCCTTTTACTTCTTTTGTGTGGGATACAACCAGGGGTGTGGTCATAAATATTTAATAACTGGCTCTGAAAAATAAATGTGCAAACACAACACTTTAAAGTTTCATCTACATTACTAACACTTTCTCCATCAGTTTATCAAGTCTAGAAATCAACAAAAAAATAAATCAAGCCTTGATTTGTGTCATCAAACTCCTTTGAGCTTGATTGAGATGTTTACAGCACAGCCCTGGACATGATATTCAAGTCATATATCCATTTGAAGAGTACTGCATATGGTGCAAGGTAATGGTCTAGTCCAAGTGATTTCTAGTTTCCCTATAAGTTCTCAGCAAATGAAGAAGAAATATATAATGAAGGAACTTTACAGATCATCTTATCCAACTTTCTCAGTTTTCATATTCGGAAACTGAAGCTGAGGTGCGAGCAGGGTACAAAATGACTTGTCCAAGCTTATACAATGGTAGAACCAGGAGTATAACTCTGTGTTTCTATCCCTTAAGTCACTGAATTTTCTACTAACACAACTTTAATTAAACATCAAATACAAATGATAATACACATGCAACATCATATATATCACATGTAAATTTGTATGTCATGTATAAATTTATAAATAAATAAATACAAAAATAATTTGAAAGTTTACAAAGCACTTCATTCAAATCATTTCAATTGACAAATGGTCAAATAATATGAACAGGCTGTTTTCCAATGAAGAAATCAAAACAATTTATAGTCAAATAAAAATCCTGAACATTGGAGAAATACAGATTAAATGTAGAGAAATGCAGATTAAGACAATCTTAAGATATCGTTTTATACCTACCAGATTGGCTAAAATAATAGAAAGGGAAAGTAACAAGTATTGGAGAGAATGTGGAAAAACTGGGAAACTAATTCATTGTTTGTAGAATTGTAAAATGATCCAACCATTCTGGAGAGCAATGTGGAATTATGCTCAAAGATTTATTAAACCACCTATACCCTTTGACCTAGTGGAAAAGAACCTATATGTTCTAAATAGTTATGGCAGCTCTCTTTGTGGAGGTAAAGAATTAGAAATATCAGGAATGTCCATCAATTGGAGAATGGCTGAAAAAATAGTAGTATATGATTGTGATGGAATAATACTGTGCAATAAGAAATGATGAGCTCAATGATTAAAAAAAAACATGGAAAGACTTTCATGAAATAAAGAGAAAAATGAGAAGAACCAAGAGAACATTGTGTACAATAACAGCAATATTGTTTTAAGAGTGACCTTGAGTAAATAAATTATTTTTTCTGTTATAAATACCCAAATTAACTACAAAGGACATATGAAAAAAGACACTATCTGAATCCAGAGAATGAACTGCTAAATAGAAGTATGTGTAAAATAACTTTATACACACATACACGCACCTATTTGTGCTAATGGTAACTATCTCTAGGATGGGTGGGAGGGAGTGAAGAAAAAAAAAGAAAAAAATTACATGATAATTTTGTTGTATTTTTGAAAGTAGATGTGCAGTTTCATGTGCAATCATTTTTTATTATACTATGTCATGGAAATGATTATTTTATTCCATATATTAAAAATAAAAAATGCTATATGAAAAGAAACAAAAAAAAATTATGCCATATAGACAAAAGGTAGAATTTTTTCAAAATTCTTTAGTAGTAATAGGAATATTCACAGAATGGCTTTATATTATGCAGTCTAAAAGCTCATAAATGGATGAAAAAATCTAATGTATATTATAATAGGAAAATAATAGAGTTTTTCAAAAACTAGGATAAATTACTCATAGAATCATTGAATATTAGAGATGGAAGTTACTTACAGATCAGATAGTCTCGCCCCTGCATTACAAATATGGGAAATGAGATCCAGAGGAGCTCAAGTTATTTTTCTGTGGTTATGCAATTTCTTAGTGGGAAACTTTGACTACAGCTCAAAATTCTGCAGTCCAACTATGATCTTGAATTTCTTTTGGCTTTCTAGTGCCAAAAATGTTAGGAGATATGATGATGAAGATTCATACTTAAATCTTGTTTGATTTTGTTTACTAGTATTTGGTTTTAGACTCAATTTGGAATCTATTTCAGACCCTTTTTGAACTGCAGATGAATCCCAATCAATACAATAATACCTCTTTTGGTGTGCATGAACCTGCCAAAGCAAAAGATATTATGAATATCAAAAGGATCTCCAATTATAAGAGCACAAACACAATTTTATGGTTTCTGACACAGTAGTATAGTTAGTGTATTTGTGGTCTTCTGTGGCTTACATTGATTGTCTAATTATGTTCAAATGATTAATGGTGTGAGTAGAGCAACTATGTTGAGTCTTATCTGACAGATTCTCAATATTTAATGATGATGCATTTGTTTAGGAAAAATGTTAAAAAGCAACATGTTATCTTCATATTGACTCTTGATTTCTGTACTAAGTCCATTATTGGAGCATAAGTTGCAGAAACATATTGATGATATGACATTGGTGATAGTTTTGCATTTGCATGCATAAGAAATCTACTGCCATATGCTAGCATTGTCTGTGAAATCTTAAGTTAATTGTATTTTAATTACTCCTTAAATGAATGAAAATTTATTTTTGAAAATTTAGCAAAATTAGATCATATAAACTGAAAATAAGATAAACCTGTTTTCAAACCCTTTTCAAATGCACTTAGAACACTTCCCTGAAATTCTTCTTTACCTTGCTCCTTTATTCAATCTATCTTTGAGATTTTGTATCTTTCCCTAAAAACCAAACACCTTGGTAGACAGAATGCAAGTTTTTTGAAAGTAAAAATTATGTAATTTGTATTCTTATTGCCTGGCATCATGGCTTGCATACAATCTCCACCTAAGAAATGTTTATTGAATTGAAGTGATACATTTGAAAACAGAGAGAATTTTGGGAATCTAGATGGCTTAGTGGATAGAGTGCCAGGCTTGGAGTCAGAGAGACTTACCTTCATGAGTTCAAATTTGGTTTCTGACCCTTACTAGCAGTGCGACCCTGGGCAAGTAACTTAACCTTATCTGCCTCAGTTCCTCGTCTATAAAATGAGCTAGAGAATGAAATGTCAAATAATTCCAGTATATTTGCCAAGAAAACTTCAAATGGGCTCACAAAGAGTTGAACATGAGTAAACATCAAAAACAAAACACAAACCAAATATTTGGCAGTCTTTTTTTCCAAAACTTCATATAGAACAAAATATAATTTAAACACCAAAATATAATTAAAACATTAATATATAGGAATATTATTTTACAAAAAATCAAAACACTATAGTCAATAAACATTTATTAAGCACATATCATGTGCCAGGCACTGTGCCAAGTGCTGAAGTGTAAGGATACAAGATTGTCATGGGGCAAACTGCCAGCCATGTTAATTTTAAGGTCAAATGTAAGGGGGCTGATCTGTTCTGCTCTGATACACCAACTGTAGGGATAAAGTCCCTCCATGAGAATATTGAGATATCAAAGAAAGAGATGCTCATGCCAGCTTAGTTATTAATAGGTTTTATTTTAATTAGGTTAAATTAGTGAGTTTATTCATAAGAAACCTGTCATCCTGGGTGGTAGAAGGACAAAGTAACATCATAGATTCCTGTACCAACCTCAGGTCAGGTCAGGTATTATATAGAAACATAACAAAGAAAGCATAGTGCTCAGAGTCATGTGCAAGTTTTCCCATCAGATATTTGGAGCTTCTTTTGCTGTTTATATTTATTCAAGGTAGTTTTCATTCTTTGTGAGACTTGAGGACACATTTTAAGGTTCTGGCCCACCCTAATACATGGGGTACAAAAAGAAGCAAAATATGGTCCTTACCCTCAAAAGACTCACAATCCAATGAGAGAGACAAGTCAATAAATATGTACAAACAAGCTATACTCAGGATGAAAAAAAATAATTAAAAGAGGAAAGTCACTAGACAGTTTGGGAAAGGCTTTCTGAAGAAGCCCTTAGCTTGGGTTTGAAGGAAACTAGAGAAGTCAAGAGGTAGAAATGAGGAGGGAGAGAATTCCAGACATGGGGGACAACCAGAGAAACCATTTGGAGCCAGGAAATGTGGAATGCCTTGTTTGTGGAACATCAAGGAGGTCCATATCACTGATGCCAATGTTCTCCTTAACTCTTTGTGCTGTATTTTAAAAGCTTTTCTTCTTTCTATGGTGAAAGAGGAGGAGTTGTGTGTTTGAAGAATAATCTCATAGTAGTATATAGTAAAATCCATTAAGGAATTACATCTGCAACAGAAACATATAAATTAATGGGTTGCATTGGAAAGAGATCCAATGGGAAAGCAAAGCTGATCCTCTGATTGTCACAATAACATAGGTGTTACACAGATCATCCAATATCATAGAGATTATTCCTTTTGCGGAAGGGCAAAATAAGTTCTGATCATTTCAAACATTAAAAGAAAATTACCATAATCACTTGCTGGAAAAGTAATATTTGTTTTCTGGTGTTACTTTTTTAATGTGGCAGAAGGATTCAAAAGGCTTGGCAGAATGGCACAGTGAATAGAACACCATCCCTGGAGTCAGGAGGACCTGAGTTCAAATCTAACCTCAGACACTTGACATACTTACTAGCTGTGTGACCTTGGGCAAGTCACTTAACCTCAATTGCCCGGCCCTCCCCCCTCCAAAAGAAGTCTTGGCATATTTAAAAATAATATTACCCCCCACCCCCGCAATTGCGCGTTCTCAATAGGTACCAAACAAATGGGTACAGAGGAAGTTAGTTCCTGGTTGAGAAATATTCTTATAAATGAATAACTTGTATGCAATAGAAAGAAATACAAACCAGGAATAAGGAGACTTCAGTTCTAATCCTTGATCAGCCACAAACTAGCCCTAATACTCTGGAGAAGTCAATAAGCTTTTTTGAGGCACAGTTTTTTCATTCATAAAATGTGGGGATTAGACCAGATGATCTATGAGGTGCTTTCTAGGTATAGAAAGAGTATTCCACTTATATTGTTGAATGACATTAGACAAGTGTATACGGTAGGTGTACTTGCTTGAAATAAAATAAAAATATCAATTCATTTTTAATTAATCCTGTGTAGTCAAAACTGTAGAAATTTTTGAGTTCTTTGAAAAAATGATAAGAAGACATTTGAATTCTGAAATTGCATGTGGTGGAAAAAATTCTCTAAACGATTCATGATAATGGTGGTGCTTGAAATAAATTAAAACTCCAAATAATTTCAAGCTCAGAGTAGTAGTAATTCCTCTGAAGATTCCCACATTATTACAATGAAGAATAAATTCATTAATTCCAAACCTCTTATTTCTCTATCAGGGTTTGGGAAGTGATTCCTATTCACAAATATCTTCATTCTGTACAGAATTATTTGATCTGAATAGCTCCTGAAATACCATCATTTGGGGGATTCATTTTCATCTTTTAAAAACTGAAATACACCAAGGAGAGCTAAAGTCCTTTTAGTCCTTAGAGTAAATTAGTTTAATCAGATTGAGATCAAGTGTGTTGAATTAAGAGGCATTTTCATTTGGCTGAGGAAAAGAGAGACAAGAAAATAAATTTTGGAGCATGGATACTAAGGAACAGGAGGGCAGAGTATATGTAAGAGTATATGTAAGTTATGGCCACATGAAACTCTCTGTGATCAAAAAGGTGACAGACAGGCTTGTATACCAAAAGACTAGGAAAATGGGATATCACGAGGTTGGAACCAGAAAAAAAGGAGTGGCCTCTGAAGATAAAGAGCCCACTAGGCTTCTTGGGCTGGGTATTGCAGGTGAGTTCTGATAAATATTTAACAACCAGCTCTCTATTAAAAAAAGCATGCAGTATGTTTTAGTTTAATCTAAATTATTAATATTTTCTCCATTGCTTTCTTCAGGCTACATACCCAACAAAACAATAAATCATGCCTTGATTAATAGAATTTGCAGATTTCAAGGTATAAATGCTCACACTGATAATTTAAGAATTGACTCTAGTGGGACAGCTCTTCTTGATTCTGGTATACTCCTGTAAGTATTATCTATCTATTACATAATTTTACCTCAGGGTGATCCTGCCTCCTCTCTTTTACCCAGAATTCAGATGAATAGGGCTGACTATTTGTCAAGGATTGTAGAGTGATCTCTGGGAACTCCCACGTTGCTAAAGCTGCTCTTATTAGAAAGTGAGATGTAAGGTGTACTGAGGATCATTGTCCCCCTCCACCCCAACCAACCTTTATGTTCCGCTTAGAAAGCCCTGGGTAAAAGAGAAGGGTGGGAAAACTTTTATAGTTTTGATACATTACCCTCAAGCCAACCAAGGTAGCTAGCTCTCTGTGCATTATGTTCTAGTGAAGACTTCTCTACTGTCTTAGTCTTACTTTCCATGATGAAGCAAGAAAAGCACTCTCTCTGTCTCTGTCTCCCTTCCTGTCCTTCCCCCTGCCACCTCAGAGAGAGGTAAAGAATTTTATAAGTATATGAAAAAAGATCCAAAAGGAATGCAAAGAAATACTTTAAGTTCCACATGACCATATGCACAGAGAAATTAGTGGGAATAAAAGCAATAGTTCATGTTTTGTGTACATTAGAATTGGACAAGTAGAAGCTAATGATTTTTGAGGAATCAAGGATCAGTCAAACAAAATCTAAAGAATGAAAAAATTGAAGAAAATGTAAAATATTTCATCAGGAAAAACAAATGACTTTGAAAACAGACCCAGTAGAGATATTCTAAGAATTATTGGTCTGATGGAAAGCTATGATGAAAAAAAGAGCCTGGCCAGTATCTCCCAAGAAATCACAAGAAAAATTGCTCCGAGGTCCTGGAATAAGAGGGTAAAAGAGTCATCAAAAGGATTCACCAGTCACCTCCTGAAAGAGATCCCAAATTGAAAACTCCAAGGAATATTGTAGTCAAATTCCAGAATTATCATGTCAGGGAGAAAATACTATAAGCAGCCAGAAATAAACAATTTGAATATCGTAGAACTACAGTCAGAATTGCACCGGACCTTGCAGCTTCTATATTAAAAGATAGGAGGGATTGGAATATGATATTCCCTAAGGCAAAGGAGCTTGGAATACGACTGAGGATCAACTACGCAGAAAAACTGAGCATAATTTTTCAGGCAAGGAGATGGACATTCAATGAAATAAGGGAATTCCAGACCTTCCTGATGAAAAGGCCAGAGCTCAATGGAAAATTTGATCTTCAAATACAAAACTCAAGAGAGACATAAAAACAGGGAGAAAAAAAAAACCTTGTTATTCAATAAGGGCAAATTGTTTACATCCTTATATAGGATTATTTTGTTTTATATATGTTACATATATATATATATATCAATCTTGAAAAGTACAGTTATTAAGACAATTAAAAGAGATATACATAGACAGAGGATGTGAGTACAAATTAATTGACATGATGATAAAATACATGGCTAAGGGGTGCAAAGAGATTGTTCTGGGAGGAGAGGTAAGGAGGAGGAAGAATCACATGAAGAGGCACAAAAACATATTATAGTAGAAGGAAAAGAGGGAGGGAGAAGAGCAGTGTTTGAACTTTACTCTCATCAGATTTGGTTCAAGGAGGGAATAACATGCTCTGATAAAGATAGAAATCAAAAACGTCCTACAGGCAGTAGTAGGGGAAATGGGAAAGAAAAGGGGTGGGTGATTAGAAGGGAGGGATGAAGTAATAAGGGGAAAAGGGTAAGATAAGGGAAGGGGGTTAATAGGGAGGGAAAACTGAGGCAAGCATTGGTCAAAAACAAAACACTTTTGAGTAGTGGAAGGAAGAAGGGAGAAATGAAAGCATAAAAGGGGGGAGGAAATATGATGGAGAAAAAGAAACAGAGAGTAATAGCTGTAAATGTGAATGGGATGAACTATCCCATAAAATAGAGGTGGATAGCAGAATGGATTAAAAACCAAAATCCTACAACATGTTGTTTGCAAAAAAACACATTTGAAACAAGGAGATATACACAGGGAAAAGGTAAAAGGCCAGAGTAGGATATGTCATACTTTAGCTGAAGTGAAAAAGCAGGGGTAGCAATCCTAATCTCAGACAAAGCAAAAGCAAAGATAGATCTAATTAAAAGAGATAAGGAAGGAAAATATATCCTGCTAAAAGGCACCATAGACAATGAGGATAGCATCCAAATTCTTAGAAGTTAAGGGAGTTACAGGAAGAAATAGACAGCAAAACTATACTAGTGGGGGACCTCAAACTTCCCCTCTGTGAACTTGATAAATCTAACCTCAAAATAAATAAGAAAGAAATTAAGGAGGTGAATAGAATTTTAGAAAAGGTAAATATGATAGACCTTTGGAGAAAACTGAATGGGGATAGAAAGAAATACACATTTTTCTCAGTGGCACATAGCACATACACAAAAATTCACCTAGTACTAGGGCATAAAAGTCTCATAATCCAATGCAGAAAGGCAGAAATAGTCAATGCACCATTTTCAGATCATGATGCAATAAAAATTACTTGTAATAAAGGACCATGGAAAGAGAGTAAAAATTAATTGGAAACTAAATAATCTAATCCTAAAGAATGAGTGGGTCAAAGACCAAATCAGAGAAACAATCAATAATTTCATTCAAGAGAAAGACAATAATGAGACAACATTCCAAAACTTATGGGATGCAGCAAAAGCAGTTCTTAGGGGAAATTTTATATCTCTAAATTCTTATATGAATGAAAATAGATAAAAAGGAGATCAATGAATTAGACATGCCACTGAAAAAGCTAGAAAAAAGAACAAATGGAAAATCCCCAATTAAATACCAAATTAGAAATATGGAAACCCAAAGGAGAGATTAATAAAATTGAACTCAAGAAAACTATTGAAGAAATAAATGAAACTAAGGATTGATTTAATGAAAAATCCAATAAAATTGATAAACATTTGTTCACTTTGATTTAAGAAAAGAAAGGAGAAAACCAAATTACCAGTATACAAAATGAAAAGGGTGAATTCACCTCCAATGAAGGGGAAATTAAAACAATAATTAGAAATTATTTTGCCCAGTTGTACTACCATGAATTTGATAATCTTAGGGAAATGGATCAATATTTACAAAAATATAAATTGCCCAGGTTAACAGAAGAGGAAGTGAAATACCTAAATAACCCCAACTCCGAAAAAAAAATTGAGTAAGCCATCAATGAACTCCCTAAGAAAAATCTGCAGGGCCAGATGGCTTTACATGTGAATTCTATCAAATATTTAAAGAAAAAATAACTCATATATTTTATAAACTATTTGGGAAAATAGGCAAAGAAGGAGTCCTACCAAATTCTTTTCATGTTACAAATATGGTACTAATACCCAAACCAGGAAGAGTCAAAACAGTGAAAGAAAATTATATATCAATTTCCCTAATGAATATTGATGCAAAGTTTTTAAATAAAGTATTAGTAAGGAGATTGCAACAACTCGTCACTAGAATAATATACTATGAGCAGGCAGGATTTATTCCAGGAATGAAAGGCTCATTCAATATTAGGAAAACTATCAGCATAATTGATCATATCAACAACAAAACTAGTACAAACCACATGATTATCTCAATAGATGCAGAAAAAGATTTTGACAAAATACAACACCCATTCCTATTACAAACACTAGAAAGCATAGCAATAAATTGAGTCTTCCTTAAAATAATAAGTAGCATCAACCTAAAACCTTCTGTAAGCATTATGTGTAATGGGGATATGCTAGATGCATTTCCAATAACATCAGGGTGAAACAAGGATGTCCATTATCACCACTGTTATTCAATATGCTACTAGAAATGTTAGAGAAGAAAAAGAAACTGAAGAAATTAAAACAGGCAAAGAAGAAACTAAGTTATCCTTATTTGCAGAAGATATGATGATTTACTTAGAGAATCAAGCAAAAATCTACATGAAATAATAAATAGCTTTCACAAAATTGCAGGACATGAAATATACCCACATGAATCCTCTGCATTCCTATAAATTGCTAACAAAGCCCAACTGCAAGATACAGAAAGAGAAATTCCATTTAAAGGTACTGTAGACACTATAAAATATTTGGGAGTCTACCTGGCAAGACAAACCCAGGACCTATATGAACACCACTACAAAACACTTTTCACACAAATAAAGTCAGATTTAAATAAATGGAAAAATATCTCTTGCTTGTGATTAGGCTGAGCGAATACAATAAAAATGACAATTTTACCAAAATTAATTTACTTATTCAGTTCCATACCTGTCACAGTTATGGAGAAGGGAAGAATTCCTGAGCAAACAAGAGATAGAGTGGGTTATAAAATGCAAAATGGATACTTTTGATTATGTTAATTTTCAAAGTTTTTGTGCAAACATAGCCAATGTAACTAAGTTTAGGATGAAAGCAGAAAATTGGGGAATAATCTTTACAACTAGTGTTTCTAATAAAGGCCTCATATCTAAAATATACAAGGAACTAAGTCAAATTTATAGGCATACAAGTCCTTCCTCAGTTGAGAAATGGTCAAAGGATATGAACAGGCAGTTTTCAGAGGAAGAAATTGAAGATATCTATAGTCATATGAAAAAAATACTCTAAATCACTATTGATTAGGAAACGCAAATTACAAGAACTCTTCCCTCCTGTCAGATTGGCTAACATGACAAAACAGGAGAATGATAAATACTTGAGAGGATGTGGGAAAATTGGAATGCTTTTACATTTTTAGTGGAGTTGTGAACTGATTCAGCCATTCTGGAGAGCAATTTGGAACTATGCCCAAAGGACTATAAAAATGTACATACCCTTTCACCCAGACCCAGCAATACCACTTCTATGGCTGTATCCCAAAGAAATCACACAAGTGACAAATTGAGCACTATGTACAAAAATATTTATGTCACCTCTTTTTGTGGTGGGAAAGAATTGGAAATGAAGGGGATGCCCATTAATTGGAGAATGGCTAAACAAGTTGTGATATATGAATATAATGGAATACTATTGTGCTATAAGAAATGGGGAAGATATGGACTTCATAATAACCTGGTGGATTTATATGAACTGATGTCGAGTGAGGGGAGCAGAACCAGGAGATCATTACACACAATTAAAAACACACGGTATTTATGATGACTAACTTTCATAGACTTGGCTCTTCTCAGCAATAACAAGCTTCTAACATAACTCCAAAAGACTCAATCTCAATGGAAAAAGCTATCTACATTCAGAGAAAGAATTACAGAGTCTGAATGCAGATTGAGGCAAACTATTTGCTCTCTCTTTTTTTTCCTTCTTTTTTGGTTTTGTTTCTTTTTTCTCATGATTCATTCCATTGGTTATAATTCTTCTTTACAACTTGACTATTATGTAAATAAGTTTAATGTGAAAGTATATGTAGAACCTATGTCTGATTACATGCTGTCTTGGGGTGGGGAGGAGAGGAGAAGAGATAGAGGGAGAGAAAATATGGAACTCAAAACCTTGTGAAACTGAGTGTTGTAAACTAAAAAATAAAAAAAAAATCTTCTTCTTGACTATGGGCCTTTCATTTCCTAATTCACTCTGAGGGAAGATGGAAGTTGGTAGTGAGCAGGATTTCTTGCTGTACAGGTTTGACTTCCAACTCCAGCTGAGCACTTCTCCTGCCTAATTTCCAGTTTTTAAGGGAGGAGGCATTATAAAATGGGGCCTTCCATCTGATCACCTGACTGTGTGCCCCCCATCTCATATTGCATTTGCACCCCAATCACTAACCTCTGTTGTGTGGCACCCTCCCCTAAATAATGAACATTTTCACACCTGGTCATACCTTTTACATCCAATGACTCTGAACTCTTGTGGATTATCATCGAAGCCCTATTCCCCACTTTACCACATTCCAATCCCCTTCAACCCTCCCACCTCAAAGTTTCGACCTAAGTCAACCCAGCCCTTCCCCGTGCCCTCTGGAAGGGAACAAATTTCCCTGCATCTCCAAACTTTTCTCATTCCTTCCATCCCCTAACTCTTATTGACATCTGTCTTCCCCTTGATGACAAAGCCTGCCTGGCTACCTTTTCTAGTGGTTGCTGTATCTTCACCCTTTCTCTTTGGCTCACTGATTGAATTAGGGGTGTTGGAATACTCCTTGCTCTCCATTGCCACTTCAAGTTTCTCTCCCTACTTCCTCCATCTAAAGGAAGAATAACCTCTCTTCCTTTGAGGTTCATGATGTTCATATCTGCCACCCAGTCAAATTCTGGTAGCTGTTGTCTACAGACTTCCTGGTCACTCTCCTTCCTTCCTCAGTGAGTTTCTGGTAATTGGCTCTAATTTTTACTCTCCTTTCCAGCTTTTGCCCTCATATTAGGAAACTTAAACATATGTATTGAATCTCATTCAAATATACTAATCACTTAGTTCGCATGACCTATTCCTCCAACTCACTTCAACTTCACACAAACATGGTCATACCCTTCATCTTGCCATCACCCACATCTATCACTTCTATTTTTATGAATTCTGAAATCCCTTCATCTTTTGGCTATCCTCTTCTTTTATTTCTGTAGCTCATTACCATATCACTGATTATACTCAGCCAAGCTTCAGCCTTGGATTACTCCCACCATTCACTGCCTTTGCTTCTACACATGTGACGCTGAATGAAAATGGAGAAAATCAGAAAGAGGCCTTTCAGACTAGGTCCATTACAAATTTATGTTACACATTACCAAATGGGTTCTCACTGCTTCTAGGAAATTCTGTATCCCTTATCAAATAACTATCTTGTTCTCCACAGCAGCTCTTCCAAACTTTTTTATCTTTCCTTAAACCCAGTATGGCTTCCCCTCCCCCTCCTCTCTGAGTGAAGAATTTTGTCCCATGTTTTATGGACAAAATTGAAGTCCTTCATTGTGAGCTCCTTGTTCTTCTTTCCTCATCTCATGTCACACAGATATGTTCTGCCACTATCTCCTCCTCCACCCCTGTATCACATGACAGAGTGTCCTTACTCTTTACAAGAGTTAACCCTTCCAATTTGCCAAGTGATTTCATTCTGCCCTGTTTCTTCTAACAGATTCTGCCCTGTGTTATCCCTGCTCTTTCACTTATTAATATCCCCTTTTCTACTGGATCATTTCCTCCTGCCTACATACATTCTCACATATCTCTCATCCTGGAAAAAAAAAAAAAACCTCTCACTTGATCCTTTCATCCCCACTAATTATTATCCTATATATCTTCTGTCTTTTACAGATAAACTTGTTCTTAAAAAAGGTGTCTACAATAGGTGCCTACACTCTTTTATTTATTTATTTAATGACCTTCACATTTAAATTTTAAAACTTAAGTTTTTTTTCAAAGAAAATTCAATTGTACCATCTTAAAATTTAAAATATGTGTTATAGACACAATTTGTTTATTCATCACAAATCTTACTAGACTTGTTTCTGTTCAAGAGTCTCATTGTTTTCTTTTGCAACACGGAAAATATGAAAATACATTTTGAATGACTTTACATGTATAATTTATATCAAAATGCTTGCCTTCCCAAGGAGGAGGGAGATGTAGAAGGGAAGGAGAGAACTTAGAATTCGAAACTTCAAATAATGTTAAAAATTTTTTTTTTACATGAAATGGAGAAAAAAAAATAAAAGTACCAAAATCTGCTGATTAATGGAGTAGGAAGGTCTGTTATCTGTCATCTCTGGTATAAAAAAGTACATTAAATTAAAATTACAAATTAAATGAAAGTCTTAAAAATAAACATATACTAAATGCTTGAAAATTTAGCCAGATTAATATTCTTGAATTAACTCACTTAGCAGGGATTTAAGATGGATATTTAATTCTGAAGCACCATTAGTAGCTCTAAGCAGCAGGCAATACAGCTACAAGAAGATTCATCTATCTTACGATGTGCTAGGCAATGTGCTAAGCCCTGGGGATACTCTACAGTTTTTCAGATTTACAACCTTATTTTCAAAACATTATATATATGTATATATATATATATATATATATATATGATTATACAACACTACCTGACCTTGTATTCACAATTCTATATAATTCTTTTTAAAGTGAATTAATAAAATATGTGTATATTGAATCACATTTTCTATGGGATTCAGTATATAGTTTCTGTGATGTATTTTCACATGAAATATTTTATTCCTGAAACATAATAAAATCAGATTTACAAATCTGAACATTTATAAGGAACAGTTCCACCTCTCTGAATTCTCAATAGCTTATCAATTTCCTCCCTAAAATAGGGCACTCAGAACTAATTTAATATAATCCTCAGCATACCATGATGAGACAACACATTTTGTAGAGGAGGAAATCATTGCTCAGAGACATTAGGTGGTTGCTAAGATTATATGAGTAATTAGAGGTATAGCCAAGTCTAGGGTTTAAGTAATTTTTATTATTACCCTTTCAAATTGAAATATTCCCTCACTCTACTATGAATAAAATTATTTTATTACACACAATAAAGACACTCTCAAATTTATTTCTTATAACTGTATTTTAGGTGATCATCTCTTAAGATATCAACAGATATCTGATCTCAACTATATATAATACAGCCTTTTAATACCTATCATGTACAAATCCACTGTTCTTTAGGTTACTATTAGGTAATCTGATCTAGGTGAGGAGAGGATGTTAGCGTTCCTGGGCATCAGGAAAAACTAACCTAAATCTGCGGCTTTGCTTTGATCACTATTATGCTAATTGCGAAATACATTTCTACTTTTGCAGGTTACTTTTAAATCTTGGTTTTGTTGTTCAGTGCATTAACTGACCATCTTTATGTCATTCACAAATTTGGAAAATTATATTTCTGTCTCTTCATCTGTCACTGATGAAAAATTTGAACAGGGCATGGTCAAGCACAGAAAGCATTACAGTAAAGTCCACTAGAAGCTTTATTTCTAGATTGACATCAATCCATCAATCAACACTCTTTGGCTATTGTTCTACCATGTGTAAATCCATGTAGCTCTAATTCTGCCTACAATTGTCCATCTTGGACACAAGTGTAAGAGACCTTGTCAGATGTCTTTTTAAATCCAAGATAAACTATATACATAATAGACATATGTGTATATACATACATACATACATATGCATGTATACATGTATATACACTCATATATATGTATGCATATACATTTGTATGTATTAGACCCCTCCCCAAGCCATTTTGAACTCCCAAGACCTAAGAAAGGGCTAAAACATGGATTGGACAATTAGGAGAAACATTTTGGCCCACTCTGCACCTAACCTATCATAATTCTTTACATGTTCTGGCATAACAGCTATGCTTCGCTTTGCTCTCTAAATGAGCTCAAAATGCCCCTTCCTGTGTCAGCAACTACAAGGCCAGATGAAGCTGACCAGGAGCATTCTTCTGTTTATGACTACCAAGAATAAGGCATCTTGAACCAGATGCTGTCTTGAATAATGAGATTTATGTTATTTTGTTATATTATGTTGGTGGTAAAAGAAACACAGATATACTAGATCTTTAATTTCAATCGGCACCTTGACATTCTCCTATCTTAAAAGAAATTCCTTTCTTACATCGTAGTTAACACATCTGGAGACTATTGGCTGACATTGACATCCCGAGCCAGGAAGGGGGTGGGGTGTGAGAGGGAATTGCTCTGAAAATATAAGGTCTCTTTTATCAGTTCTTCCTTGAGTTCATTGTCTATAATGATATGCATGATATCTCTATATGTATGTTCTGAAAGCTTTCAGGGAAATAAACACCTAATTTTGTTTGTCTAAGAATGAACTTAGTAATGGTTGACACACATACACACGTGTATATATGTGTGTGTGTGTGTGTGTGTGTGTATCTATATATTCCTGTATGAGTATTCCCCTAGTAACCTTATCCAACAAAGAAATTAGAAGTCATCTAGGCTCATCTCCCTTGCTTTCCTGTCTAGTCACACTTAAGTGAAACCAAAAAAAAAAAATCTAGATTCCATTTTTTTGTTTTAAAAGACCTTCAAGGTCTTTTAAACTTTTTTACTTTAACTTTTTTTTAAAAGAAAGATTGCTGAAGTTTCTCTTTTCTTCAAGTAATCCACAGAGAAGGTGGAAGCAAGGATTTATTTGATATCCTTTGTATTCTTTAGAACGCAATCTGCAACTAAATGCCTGATAACAGCTTATACTAGATGGGTCACAGTTTGAATTTGTTTAGAGGCCACTATGTCCCTAGACATGAAATAGGGCCACATATCTTCCTTCCGTGCTTCCAATTCAGACTCTGCCTCAAAAGAAGTGGCATAGCTGGGATGGACAGCTGGGAAACCAAAGCAGCAGACAGGAAATTTGGCTTGCAGTAATCAGAAACGAGAGTTACAGTCATGGCCAAGCTTTGTAAATAGTATCTATAGCAACAAAGCAAAAGCCACCCTTTGCAGCTTTTATATTTGTAAAATACAGAAAGAAATATTGGTTCCAATTGATACATTCAGTCACAAGTGCAGCTGGAGATAGTAATCCCCTTTGGTAGCTTTATTTTTTAATAGGATGAAAAACAATGCAGGAATTACAGTATTACTGAAGTTAGGACAGACTTACTTTTGAATGAAAGAAGATAAATTTTATTATCAATGAATGTTATTTCATGGGCAAAGAAAGCTGAGGTTTCATTTCTGTGGTGGATAAATTGGATAAAATAGGCTCAGGGCTCAAACATATTAAGTATATTCTTAAAAGGAGGATACGGGTCCCGGCGGCGGCGCCGCGCTTGAGGGGCCGGGGAGCTATGGCGGTTGCCGGGTGGCCTCCCTCAGCAGCGTGGTGGGCGGTAGCGGCGGGGCCGGCCAGCGCTTACTCCGCAAGCCCAAAGTGTCGGAGGCCGGCGAGCAGCTCGGGCCGCTGGGCAAGGAGCCGCTGGGCAAGGAGCTGCGGGCCCAGGACTGCCTGCCGTACGCCGCCTGGTGCTGGTCGTGGCACGCTGCCACCAGACGCTCTTCCACGTGCCCAGGGAGTCGCTGGCCCTCACCGAAGCGGCCCACCTCTAACTGCGGCAGGAGCGCGAGGCCCGCCTGCGCCTGGCCTGCGCCACCGCCTACGGCGAGCCCCTGCAGGCGGCCGCCTTCGCCTTCGCCGTGCGCCTGCACCGGGAGCTGGACCAGCCGGCTGCGGCCGCCAGCCTGTGCCTGGAAACTGGCCGGCGCCCTGCGCGCCCTGCAGCACTTCGAGCGCGCGGCCGAGCTGCAGTTGCCGCTGCTGCCGCTGCTGGCGCTCGTCGACGCCGCCTCCTGCAAGCTGGCCTAAGGTGGCGCCTTGGAGCTCTTCACTCGAATGCAGCTGCTGGCTCGGGAGCGAGCGGCTGGGGGCGGCGGCGGGGGTGGGCCCGCTGGGGCTGGGGGCGGCGGGGGCTTTCCGCGGCCAGATCTGGCGGGCCCGGCCAGCTGGGCGCCTTTCTGGACGTGCTGGTCCAGTGTGGGTATCCCGAGTGCTGCTGCTGCTTCTGCTGCAGCCCCCACCACCCAAGCTGCTGCCCGAGCACGCTGAGACCTTGGAGAAGTACTGCTGGGAAGCCTTCGATGGCCACTGCTAGGACAGCATCTGTCCACTGCCCGAGGAGCTCTTTCTGCTGCGGCAGTCCCTGGTCATGGCCGCCCACGAGAAGGACCTGGACACCATGAAAGTGCTGCAGGGGGAGCTCTGGCCACTGCTCAGTGCTCATCAGAATCACCTGCTGCACCTAATCCTTCAGGAAATGATCGCCCCCTCGGGGCAGGGCATTTGATAGCTACCCCTCATTGCCAGTCCCAGTCTCCCAGGCTCAGTGGGTGCTCTGTCCTCAGTGGCTCAAGGAGAACTAGTCGCAGCCACCAGTCAGCATCGAGAAGACCAAAGGAGATCTCTCTGAACCCCTCCCCGCTCCCCCCTTCCCTGTTAGGTCTACTTTGCATCCAGTCAGGAACTAAGAGCAGTGGGTGAGCCACTCTGTCCATCATATTAAATCCTCCAAACTTTTGGAGCTAATTTCAGTGCCATCCTTACAGATCTGATGAGAACAGAATGGGAACTTCACCAACTTCACTTGTTCTTGGACCGCGCCGTGCTTTCCCTTTCCCATTCACTCCACATCTCTGAGCTCAGATATTTCACCTTCTAAGGAATTAAATCATTATCCGACTACCAAATGTTTGATTCGCTGGCTGGCTAGGCCTAAGTAATGAAATCACCTCTTTTGACTTTGCTTAATCAAATTTTCGTTCTTTGTAACCATCAGCTGGAGTCAAGAAATAGGATTTAGCCTATTCTTCTGCTGGAGAGTCACTTGTCACCCCAATCTTGGTGTTTTCAATTGTTATTTTGGGTTCTTACTGATTATGACAGTGCTTTTTTCAAATGTTACCTTTTTTCTAGGTACCCCCTCTGTGAAATGGGAATAAAAAATAATACCCTTAACTGAATGTTGTCTCTTGAGGTCCCCCTTAGGATTTGTTTGTCTAATGCACCATATCCCTCATAGGCTCTATTTGTAGTAGTTTGTTAGTTTTTAACCAATATCAATGTGCAAGCCAAATGTTAGTATTTATAGTAGGGTACCTTTCTGAAGTTAACTTATTACATTTAACCCCCATCTGTGAAGTTTGTAGTATTTATGTATCTTCAAGATAGTATGCATTAAAGGTGACTTAAAAATGTAAAGAAAAAAAAAGGAGGATACATACAGGAGTCATATGATCTTTGGATCTGAGGGACCTTAAAGATCAGATAGTAAAATAAGGAAAATGAAGCCCAGAGAAATCCCATTAAGGCTAAAAGAACTTTTTTGAGGTACTAGGATTAGAAAGGTTCAGACTGAAGTGTTTTTGTAGTATTGTAGGTAAAGGTGTAACCGGTAAAGCTAATAACAACAGTCTATACTGGAAGTCCAGCTGAGAAAAGTAAAACAGCATAAGCTGAGTTTCTCTAAACTTTGTGCCTTCAGAAAAACTTTTGGACTGTAAGCCAGCAGCAGTGGAAAAGTCCAATGTGTATTATAGACTAATGTTGTTGAAAGGTTATTGGGCTGAGTGTCATGAGCCTGACTACTAGCTAACTGCTAACTTTGGGCAAGTTGCTTACTCTCTCTGGGCCTTCATTTCATAGTCTGTAAAGTGAGGGATCTTACCTACATAATTTCAGAGATCCAATTCCTGTATTTAATTTTGTGAAAGCTCTGAGTAACAATAAAGGTTAGAATTAACAGAAGGCAGCTTCCAAATTTGAACCCACCCCACAACAAGCATGTATTTAAAGATTTGTTGACTGACAGACTAAACTGACTTCCTAAGCCAAAGAGAAGTGTGTTTCTGGGTCTTAATTTGAAGAATCTGAAAAACTGAATATCCCATGTCATCAGCTTCTATTAGGACTTAGTTATTTATAACATCTTGTTGTCTCCTTAAAAATGGCCTTATATTTACTTGCCGTTGAAATTCAGTAGAATTGTGGGACTCTCTTATAGTGAATATAATTTCCAGGATCAAAGGATTTTCAAATTGGAAGGGAGTTTGAAGATCTTCTAGTTCAAATTCTTTATTTTACAGATGAAGAATTTGAGGTTCAGGATGGCTAAATAATTTTCCTAGTGTCAAACCGGTGGTAAGAAGTAGAGGTGGGATTTGAACTTCAACTTCAAATACACAGTTTCTTTCCCTTATACCTATTGTTGAATCAAAGTTCTACTTCTGCATATTTGTTCAGTAATTTAAAAAAAAGAGGTTCAGTCATTTTTTCAGTCATTTCTGACTCTTTATGGCCTCGTATGGGTTTTTCTTTGCAAAGATACTGGAATGGTTTGCCATTTCCTTCCTTGGCTATAAACCAGATAAGGACCTGAGGCAAATGGAGGTAAAGTGACTTACTCAGGATCACACAGCTAGTCTGAGCTATGTCTGAGGCCATATCTGAACTCAGGAGAATGAGTCTTCCTGATTCCAGTTCCTGATTCTATCTATTACATTACCCAGTTGGCTTAATAAAAAAATAGGAGTTTGTTTTACCAATACATTTCTTTAAAATCTTTTTAAAGAGACATGTTAATGCATTGGAATCCTCAAATTATCATATAAATTTATTTATAAACGTAAAAAACCTTTTAGAAATTCTGATTTTTTTTCTTCTCTTGACATTTACCTGTGATTCACTGGTAAACAGAACTCTATGGAAATTTCCTCTACAAATGCAGATCAACACTGGCTCTATTATAGAGTCTTTGAAAGTTGTCTAGGAGAATTAGAGGTTAAATGACTTGCCCATACTCACACGGATAGCATGTGTCAAAAGGAGTAATTGACCTGATCTTCCTAACTTCCATAGCTGTCCGCTATGCCCTATAGCCTCTTCTTTAGCTAATGTTAAGGATAAAATGTATGATGGTCATACATGTATATGTAGATACATTATATGTATCTGTTACCATCATACAATATATAGATACCACACATACATTTTTGTATATGTACATTATATATAATGTTCGTATGTTATATAAATATATATACATGATGTATGTATATGTGTGTGCATATACACACACATGCATGTATATATACACACACACAAATATATGTATAAAATATATGAATTCTTTCTCTGGCTCACTCTCTATCTTCATCTCTTCCTGTTTGTCTCTGTCTATTCATGTAGCCATTTGATTCTCTTTTTCCATCTCTATCACTGTTTGAGTCTCTTTCTGTTTCTGTCTTTCTCTCTGTTTCTCTCTCTATCTCTCTCTCGATTGCTGCAAAAATAATCAAATAATAGATTTCAGATCTTATGAATCCTTAAAATCTTCAGAAAACTTATTAAATTATTATGGTTCATGAAACTAACAAGTTTCTTGGTCAAAGTTTCTTTGGCACCACACTCCCATCATCAGTGCATATGCTCCCAACATAATAAATCCCAACGTGGTAAAAAAAATTATGAAGACTTGGAGACCCTCATCGTCAAGGTCAGTAGATACTACTAATTCAAACTTTTAAAATGATCTCAGCAAGTTTCTTGTGAATATCCTAAGGAAGATTTTTGACTTTTCTCTTTTTAAAGTTTTCCTTTTGGGACTTGGAACTTGAAGTTATTGGCATGATGCTTATTGTGTACTTTAGTCTCATGTATAATTATAATGTCAACACAGCTGCTTGGCATACAAGGTTGGATTAATAAGTATATATGATATGTAATATTATTTATCAGTAGACATAGAAATATGGCAGATAAGCTTATCTACTCAGATCTTATTTTATATGAATCAAAATTTTCTTTTTAATATTAATCTTTTTGTGACAATTCAGTGATTATTAAATATATTTTTTAAAAAATCTTACTCCCTAATGATAACTGAAAAATTTTAAATTTCTAAATCACTTACCAAAATCAGATTCTTCCAAATTCCCTGAATTAAGTTTCCACTGATATGCATTTTTACCTCTTTTAACATTAAAAATAGTTTTTCATTCCTTACAGATATTTTTACAAACAACTTGGTGCTCAACAATTCATTCTTGACTTCTGTTTCACTACTTCTACAATGCTTCCACTTATTTCAACATCAGGTTCTGCAGAAATTATTCATTTTGAGCATGTCAGGAATCACAACTATTTATTCAATATTCATGATAGGGAGGCGTGGGGGAAGAAGCAGCAGCAAGACTATCCTCAGGCATACTTTTGGCATAGTGAAGCCATGGGAAGAGTGACAGATTTGGGGTCACAGGGCCCAGATTAAAATAATGTATCTCCAACTTTGTAGGACTATGACCTTGGGCTTTTCTTGTGAAAGAACTCAGAAGGTATTGCATCCAAATAGCATCCCTGAGTGAAACAAAAGTACAGAAATAGCCAGTTTACTGAAGTCAGAGCTGGATACATGTTTTTTCTGGATGGGGAGCACCATTAGCCATCAAAATTAATCTAGTCAACAAGTTTGTATGCTAACTGACGTAATTGAATGAGAGACTCATGACAATGCAGTTGCCTCTTGCGGGAAAATACCACGCTCCTATCATCAGTGCATATGTTCCCAACATGACAAATCCCAATGCGGTAAAAAAGAAAAATTATGAAGATTTGGAGACCCTCATCATCAAGAGGACAATTATGGGTGGCCTTAATGCCAGAGGAGGCACAAACTATCAGACATGGCAGGGAGTCCTTGGGAAGAATGTAGCCAGAAACAACAACAGCAATGGTCACGTACTATTGAAAACTTGTGTACCTTCTTATCACCAATACTGCCTTCCATTTACCTAAACACACACACACACACACACACACACACACACACACTCACTTCATTGATGCACCCTCACAGCAAACGTTGTCATTTAATAGACTATGTCATTGTAAGAAGAGACAGGGTATGAGAGTGAGGAAACAGTCTGTGCTGCAGAGTGCTTGACTGATCATAGACATCCTCTCCAGCTAGATATTCACATTAAACAAAAGTGGTGACCCCCAGGCAAGTTGACTACTGGAAGATTTAATGTCAACAGATTAGAGTGCTTCTCCTAGGGGGACTGCTAACTTGCTAAGTTGCTAACTTAGACGTAAAGCTGAGCCAACATGTGGTTGGCAATGGTGGAGCAGAAAAGGAGTGGGCATATTTCATAGATTTGGTGTACAGCATTACATGTACTCATCTGGGCCAGAACACTCACAAACATCAAGACTGAGTTGATGAAAATGATGGGGAAATTCAAAAGCTGCTTAATGAAAAACAAGGACTCCATAGAGTTTACCAGCAGGATAGTTTGTCCATCTCTAAGAAAATAGCATATAGCTTCATCAAAAGCAAAGTGCATCAAAACTTAGAGAGATATGGGATTTTTGGCTCAGGAAGAAGGTAGATGAAATTCAGTTTTACTTCAGTAGTAACAATCCGAAGCACTTTTATGCTGCCCTGAAGGCTGTTTATGGGCCAAAGACCTATGGTACATCTCAACTACTCAGTGCTGTTGTAGGAACATTGATTAGCAATAAAGACATAATCCTGCCCAAATTCCATAAAACTGTGCATATGTTTGGTTCAGCAATACCACTGCTAGGTCTATATCTCAAAGACATCCAAAAAAATGGAAAAGGACCTACTTGTACAAACATTTTTTTCTTTTTGTCTTTTTTAAAAAAAATTTAGACTGAAACACCAGAACTCAAATACAGAATAGAGAAAAGAAAAAGAATCATCATAAACTTAAATAAATATTCAAATTTAAATACAAAGTAAGAAAAGAAAAAAAATGTCATGTGCACAGCAGAGCATGAGAGGATTCAAAATATATAACAATGAATTTTCATTTCAAGTAATTCTGTATGATAAATGCTACACATTGTGTTGGGAACCGTCCATCATTTCTTTGCTCACTTGTAAGTTTTCTTCTGTTCTCTGCTGTGCACTTTTTACTTTTCTCTTTTTTCCCCCCTTCCTCCTCTCTTTCCCCTTTCCCCTTTCCTCACTCCTCCACAAGGCTACAATTAAATGTGGATATATTTGTGTATAGATATAGATTTATACATACACATATAAATACACACACATACATACATATATACATACATACGTACAGATATAGACATATACTTTCCCTCACAAATTCTACTCCTGATCTTTGATTTTATGTTTGTGTGTATCTATTTCCTATCCCACCTGAATCCTTTACTTTACTTCTATCCATTACCTTGCCCTCCTGTTACTTAGCCAATGCCCCTCCCCCAAGAGTCTCTCCCCTATCCTCCCATTCCCATATATCTAGACACTATTCTTTGTCTTATTCCATCTGCTCTAGAGATCCCTCCCTTATCTTCTCAAGGATCTCTCACTTATCCTCCAATTCCTATAAATCTAAATATTACCTTATAACCCTCTTTAACCAATTCTCTCACCCTTCCCCTCTAGAGATACCTCCCTTTCCCTCTCTGCCCTCCCTCTCCCCTTACCATTGTTTTCTTCTGAATTTAGAAGACTTTCATATATTTATTATTTATTTAATATATGTGTATACACACATGTGCATATCTATGTGTAATGACAAACAAAGTGGAACTTTTTGCTGTTTTTTTTATTTTGGAGTGTTTCTCAGCACGAAGGCAATCAAGTGCCTTTGATTGAGTCTTTGATTAGATCAAGAGTCTTTAATGACCTGCTTAAGTCACAAGAAATCCTAAATCACATGAGTTTGAGTCACATGGTTATGATGCCCACCTGACGCTGAAGAAGCACGTATATATACTTGGAGGTTAGCATTTTGCTTTGGGCCTCACTCATTGGAAGAGTGTGTTTGTGTGATTTGGCCAGATGAGAATCTGGGTAGCTGTTAAGGAACCCCCTGGCTTTGAAAACCCAGATGTTGGTGCTTCCCTCTCTGGTAACTGTGTATGTATTGCTATGGAAAGATAGAAGCCCTGTATGCTGTTTTGTGTTATTCACTCTGTTTATATAATTTCTGATTATAATTTCTGTTTGTGTTTTCTCTGAAGTTCAGGGTGCTAACTTTTCCCCCTGAACTAAATGAATGATATATGCATGTTTAATTAAACTGAGATTGTAAACCCCTTAAAGTTGCTTTCCTTAGAAAAGCAGATCAAAGATGTGCTAGCAGCCCTCCTGTGTGCTGGTTTTGTTGGTCTTATACCTACACAGCAGCTGCTAGTAGCATTATTGTTACAGTGTGTATGTGTTGCTCTCTCTTAAACTCATTCCCAATGAAAGTAGGTTACCAGAACTACCAGTCCTCCCTCACCATCTAATTTCTCTGTGTTGATTCTTCCCCTTGCACCTCATTTATATAAAATAATTACTCTTTTTGGCTCTTCCTAAATGGTTTTGCTTTTTAAAGTTATATCATAGTCAGGTCTATGCCAATCTTTCTTACAAACTAGCCAATTAGTAATGATAATCTTAGACATATGTTTTATATTTTACATACGTATAAGGTAAATGGCCAGTCTGTATTTAATCCCTTGTAATCAGTCTTTGTTATGTACCTTATGTTTCTCTTGGTTCTTGTATGTCAAATCTTTTATTGAGTTCAGTTTTTTTTTCAAACAAAGTCCTGAAAGTCTGACAGTTGATCAAATGTCCTTTTATCCCCTTCAGGATTGTGCTTAACTTTGCTGGGTATAATATTTTTGGTCAGAACTGCAGTTCTTTTGTTCTTTGATATATAGGGTTCCAAGACCTGCAGGCCTTTAGGGTAGCTGCTACTAGGTCTTGTGTGATTCTAATTCTGGCACCATTATTTTAAATTTTTTTTCTTGTTTCTCTTAATATTTTATGCTTCAGCTGTGGGTTTTGGGATTTGACTATAATAGTCCTATGAGTTTTCCTCTTAGGATTTCTTTCAAGTGTTGATCAATGGATTTTTTTTTCTGTTTCTACTTTCCTTCCCTGTTTTAATGCTACAGGGCAGTCTTCTTTAATTATTTCTTGTATTATTGTACCAATATTCTCTTTTTGGTCACAGCTTTCAGGTAGCTCTATCTTTCTTATGTTTTCTCTTCATGATCTGTGCTCCAGATCAATTATTTTTCTTATAAGGTTTCACTTTCTCTTCTATTTTTTCATTCTTTATATTTTGTTTTATTATTTCTTGGTGCATTATAACTTTGCTGGTTTTCTCTTGCCCAATTCTAATTTTCAAGATGTCATTTTCTTCTTTAGGATTCTGGATATCCTTTCCTAATTCATTGATTTTCTTTTCATAATCTTCTTCTTTTTCTTGGCTTTTTCTCTTTTTCTCCCCTCAGTCTCTCTCACTGATTTTTAGGGTCCTTTTAAAGTTCTACGAATTCTTTTTTGGACAGATGAACACTTTTTGCTACTCTATGAGGTAGAATAGGGTTTCTTGCTTCAATATCCTCTTCTGAAGTTGAACCTTGGTCTTCTCTATTCCCATGATAACTTGCTATGGTTGGATTCTTTCTCTTTTGCTTGTGTATTTTTTTGTAATAATAGCAATTTTTGTAATCATCTCTAGTCCTGGGGTAGGGGACAGTGCCTCTAGTATCAAATCTTCAATTCTCTCCTCTAGCCTGGAACAAAAACCAAACCTCCCACTTCCTGTAAGTACCCATAGCCAGTGGAATCCTGCCCCTATGCTACTGTGCTTGGGCATGTGCTGATTTCTTCTCACCCCTCAGCTCTCTGCATCACGGCTCGGTTTGCTGTTCCTTGTCAGCAGAGGTTCCCTTGATCTTCTCTGGCTCAGATGCCCAATTCCCCTCACTGTCCCACCCAACTTCCCTCACTGTCCTGGGGGTAAAATTTCTTGTGGCTGGAGCCCAGGCAACCTCCCAACCAACCTAACCCCAGTGTTTGCCACTTGTTTTTTAAGCAGACCCTAGATTGGAGGTGTTTGCTCTTCACAGGCACCAAACCTCATTCTTGCATTTTTCTTCTGATTTTCTTGGATTGTCCCAGAAGGACCCCTGTTGTGCCCCTATTTTTATTTATGTTTGCCCACACTTTATTTGCCCTGAGGCTCTATTTTATCTCTTTTGTGGGGGAAAATCTTGAGAGCTTGGAATTTTCTAACCTACTCTTCCATCTCCCCAGAATCCCCTCCTGTGTACAAAAATATTTATAGCAGCTCTTTTTATGTGGTGGCTAAGAATTGGAAATCAAAGCATTGCTCATCAATCGGGGAATAGCTAAACAAGCTGTGGTATATTAGTGTAATGGAATATTATTATGGTATAAGAAATGACAGATAGGATGATTTCAGAAAAACCTTGAAAGACTTACATGAGCTGATGTATAGCAAAGTGAACAGAATCTGGAGAATGTTGCACACAGTAACAGCAATATTGTTCAATGGAGAACTGTGAATGACCTGTGAATTCTCAGCAATACAATGATCCAAGACAATCCCAAAGGACTAATAATGAAGCATACTATCTGCCTCCAGAGGAAAAAAAAAATGATGTTGAATTCAGACTGAAGCAGGCTATTTTTCACTTTCTTTCTTACATTTTTCCCTTTTATTCGAATCTTCTCATATGACATTACTAATATGGAAAGTTGTATATAATTGCACATGTATAACCTATATCTGATTGCTTACCATCTCAGGGAGTGGGGAGGGAAAGGAGGGATAGAATTTAGAACTCAAAACTTTAAATAAAAATGTTGTAAAAAAAGACATGTTCTTGGAGAGATGGGCTGAACCCTTCAATAGTGTTCTCAACAGACCATTATCAATTAGTGCTGAAGCCACTGACCATATACTTCAGGTTGAAGTCAATACTTTCTAGTTGAACTTCCAACTGAAGAAGAGGTTTTGAATGCCCTTAGGCTGCTTTTGTGTGGCAAAGCATCTGGTGTTGATTCTATTCCAGCTGAGATTGACAAGGCAGGTGGTCCACTCCTCATATAAGAGTTGACAGAAATTTTCGTTCAAGGATGCTGCCAGTATACTGGACAGTATACTAGTGCCACACTGAAGATCACCCGGCAAGAAAAAGTACCAGACAGTCAGGTTCTTTCTAGAGCTAAACTTCCAAGTATTCAAACTCTATTGCAGAGAATGCAATTCTGACAGGCTGGTGATATTGTTTCAATGCCAAAAGTATGTTTGCCAAAAAACCTGTTTTATGGAGAACTCACACATGGCAGGTGCTCACAGGGAGGTCAGTAAAAGCAATACAAGGACATTCTCAAGGTCTCTCTGAACAACTATGAATCAATTGTGAGGCATGAGAGACACTGGCACAGGACCACCCAGCACTGTGTGCCTGCATCAAAGAAGGTGCTGTACTCTATAAGCAAAGCAGAATTGCAGCAGTTCAAAAGAAATGTGAGATGCACAAATTTGGAGATATTTCTACTCCAAATGTTCATATGAACTATTTGTGCCCAACCTGGGGTAGAGACTTCTGAGCTCATATTGGTCTGATGAGCCAGTCTGATGAACTGTACCTTAACCCCAACATAGTGTTATCATTTTAATCCTCTTCAAGAACAGAGGACAACAACCAACCAAATAGTACATTGGACAATTTACTTAACCATTTTGGACTTCACTTTCTTCATATGCAAAATGAAAGAGTTGATTTGTGGTTTCTTGAGCCTTTATACCTGTGATCTTTTGGTAGATATAATCTCCAGTGAAATTGAGAAATATTTAAAATTCTATTAATTTACTATATTGTATTTATCAATTATAAAACTCTTGGAATAAAGTGTGTGAGTTCTAAGACCTGAGTTATAAAGGAGCTCTGATACATGGTTAGGATAAAATAGATGGTGTTCCTTTTGAGTCTGGAGAAAGGTAAAAAGAAAGATTTGAAAAAAAATATCCTTTTCTCAGCAGTGACATACAGTTAGTAAATTCTCTGAAGATATTTTTAAAGAAAACAGGCATACTGACTGAGTTTTTAGTTTTCCAGGCAAGATTTCAGAAAGACAGTTGAGGTAAGCCATAGAATGCCCTGGTGTGTTTTATGCTCTTCCTGGCATTATGTCCATTATATCTCCAAATGCTCTCTCTACCTATCATAAGTCAGAATATATAAAAAGCAATTTAAACAACTTAAATTCACTTGTCATCACATAGGACAGTGACTAAAGAGAAGTATCTGTGGTCCAAAATAGCAGCTGAAGCTTAGTAAATAAAGCATATGGGAAAAATATTTTATGATTTATATCAGAGCTTTACCTAGGAATTTTGGTGTGCCCAGGGCAAATTTGGTTGATTGTATTTGGGGTTGGTCACAAAAGATAGCTAGCTGGGTGCAGTCATAGAGAATACAGCTCCCAGCCCTTGTTGCATGGCTGATGACCACCAGTTTTCAATGCCCCAATCTCCAGAGAGAATTTGAAGTGAAGGCAGAGTGGAAGAGAGTCTTTATAGAAGGGTAGGACCCAACAAAGGTGATATCACATGGTCTGGTAAAAGGTCACAAAGCATGGAGATGTCAGGTTGCTTGAGTGCCACATAGAAGAAGTATGCCCTCAGGATGTTGGCATTCTAACTTTGGCTCTACTATCCACTGCTCTGCTATGGTTGTGAAAAATATCTCATTATTTCTTACCAATTGTTTTCATTCTTTCTAGAATTGTTTTATAGGATATAATAGGAAAACCTTTAAAAATGGAAGAGCATAGGGGTAGCTAGGTGGCACAGTGAGTAGAGCACTGGCCCTGGAGTCAGGAGTACCAGAGTTCAAATCTGGCCTCAGACACTTGACACATTTACTAGCTGTGTGACCTTGAGCAAGTCACTTAACCCCAATTGCCCTGCCTTCCCCCCTGCAAAAAAATGGAAGAGCATTAAACTAATGCTGATAATTCAAACCTGAATAATTCTTATATTTGGGAAAGAATTCACCAAATTATCCATGTTTTGGCAGCAAGGTTAAATAATATTGTCCTACAACTGATCTCCATTTTGTACTGTTGAGATCATGCTCAATTAAGTGTTTGGATTATATTGAGTTTGGGTGTTGCCTAGCACCTTGAAAGACAGGATTAGAATTCAAAATGACCTTCACAGATGTAAAAAGTGGTCTAAGGGTCATATACAAGATAAATTAAGCAGGCAATAATGAAAGGGACAGTGGGCTGACCTTAGAATCAGGAAAAGCTGGTTTCAGGTTCTTCCTCAGTTATACTACTTGTTTGACTATTGGTTAATACTTTAAATGTTCTGTTGCAACTAAGTTGCTAATCTCTATCAGTAGCAGGTAGAGGAATTTATGTATAGAATTGTTACTGGAATCATGAGTCCAGACCACATCCTTTCTCTCCCATCTTCATTCCTCTCCTCTCTCCATCCTGTAACTGCAAACCCAGCCCTCATCATTGCTGCCTGATTCTCCAATGTTCACTGTAACATTCTACCATTTTGAGAAAATTTTTTGGGGTACATAAAGATCAGAAACACTAGTTCAAGGAACCTGGAAATATCTTATAATTTCTCACCTAAGATCAGTTAAGAAAAAGATATCTCTAGGGAATGGAACATCCCTTTCCCAAAACACTGAAGTCCAGACCACAAGTGCTTGGTTTCAGAGTTGAATCATCTCACTTTCATGCTTCCTGTACTGGGGTAGTCTCAGAGCTAGGATGAGGTGACCAGATCTTTGTCTTCAGTCAATTACAGCATTTCTACTTCAACAAATAAAAACAACTGAGTTTAGCATTAGACTTTTTATTTTAACCAATTAGTCTTGTTATCAAGTAGTATATACTCCTCTTTCCTGACCACAAAGCTGAACTCTCAGGTGAGCTACATCCTGGCCTTTCCCTATCTTACTAGTTGCTGGTAGCAACCTCCCCAGGAGCAGCTTGCAGTATGCCATCATCCACAGGCTTTTCCCTGAGTCTCTTCCTGCTCCATGTGGGAAGGTGTCAGGGGATTTTTCTCTAATGGGATCATACCTGTCAAGGTCCAAGGTCTTTTTTATTGTCCCAATTTTTCCTGAATTTCTGTTCAGAGTTGTGTCAATGTCTAGGACTCAAATGTGATATCCAAAGTTCTTACATACAAGGGTAGTTAACACAATAGTTTATATAAAACATCATAATCTAATCTAGTTCACCACTTTTTTGACATAATTCTTTCTAATGTTTTCAGTAACCACTTAATTGTCAAGTTTAATGTCACTTTGTCAATCTTTGTCCTCCTTTATCTTTTTATAGCTTTTAATACTGCTGAACTCACCCTATTTCTTGTTATTGGCTTCCCTTTGGTTCTATTGTTCAGTCATTTTTCAGTCCTGTTCTACTCTTCATGACCCCATTTGGGATTTTCTTGACAAAGATATTGGAGTAGTTTGCCATTTCTTTCTCCAGCTCAGTTTTACAGATGAGGAACTGAGGCAAACAACGTTAAGTGACTTGCCCAGGGCCACAGAAATAGTGTCTGAGATCATACTTCAACTCAGGAAAATGATTCTTCCTGATGTCAGGCCCAGTACTCTATCTACTATGCTACCTAGCTGCCTCCCTTCACCCAACCCCTTGGATCTACTGCTGTTCAGTCTGTTTCTTTTCGGCTTCCTTCCATGTTTCATTGTCTTCTATCCATATGAATGTTCCCAGTGACTCTGTCTTCAGTCCTACTTTCTCTCTGTAAACATTCTCACTGCAATCTTGTTCACTCTCTTGGATTCAGTTATTTTTTTTTTAAATTAATTTATTTTAAGCTCAAATACTAAAACTTAAACACACAATAAGAAAAGGAAAAAAATTATAAAACTGAATATTGAAACTTAAATATGAAACAATAAAAGAAAAAAAAGCATTGCCATGTGCATAGCAGAATGTAAGAGAGGATTCAAAATACACACATGCATATATACACACATACATATACATACATATCCATATGAACACAAACATATATTCATACATGTATACATAAATACATAAACTTACATACAAATATATATACTTAAATATCTATAATTATACTCACATATAGACATACATTCACATGCAGCTTTGTAAGACCATACTATACTTGTCTGTCCTCTGTTTCTCTGAGGGTAGATAACATCTTCCTTTATATGTCTAAGTATTTCCATATTTTTCTAAGTCTACCAACTCATCATTTCTTTCACCAGAGTGATATTCTAACCTTACATTGTCTAGTTATTTTAAATAGTCCAAAATGACTGACATAGAGTATAGTTTCCCTATTTTCTTTTTTGATGAAATCTATTTCAGCTTTAACTTTGTCTGAAATCATTATTACTACCCTTGCTTTTTTCCTAATAAATTCTACTCCTGATTTTTATTTTATGTTTGTGTGTATCTCTTATTTCCTATTCCTCTTGACTCCTTTACTTTGCTTCTACCACTACCTCCTATTACTCAACTTACTCCCACTGAAGAACCCTCCCTTATCTTCCTATTCCCATTAATCTGAAAACCCTTCTATATGCTACCTTATCTTATTCCCTCACCCTCTTATTTTTTGCTTCTAAAATCCCTCCCTTATCCTCTCCCCCTTCCTTTCCCCTTTGCCTTCTTTTTTCTAAATTATACATGTATTATTTCCTCTTTAACCCATTCCTAATGAGGGTAGAGTTCCAAAACTACCAACCCTCTTCCCCAGATAACTTCTCTGTATCAGTTCTTCCTCTTGCCCCTCACTGGTGTAAGATGTCTCCTCTTTTGCTAGATGGTATTCCTTTGTAGAATCACGTCATATGTAGCTCTGCCCCAATCTTTCTTTTGAACTACCTGATTACTAATTAAAATCTTAGACATATGGTTTATATTTCCTCTAATAAAAAGTAAATAGTCTATCTTTATTGAGTCCCTTGTAATTACTCTTTGATGTTTACCTTATATTTCTCTTGGGTCTTGTATGCCAAGTTTTCTATTAAGTTCAGGTCTTTTTGCAATAAAATCCTGAAAGTCTGGCAATTCATTGAACTTCCATGTTTTCCCTTCAGGATTATGTGTAACTTTACTGGATATGATATTTTTGGATCGAACCTCAATTCTTTTGCTCTTCAATACATAGTGTTCCAAGACCTACAGTCTTTTAGTGTAGCCACCGCTAGGTCTTGTGTGATTCTAATTGTGGCTCTGCCATGTTTGAATTGTTTTTTTTCTTGTTTGTCATAATATTTTCTCCTTAAGCTGGGGGTTTCACAACTTATCTATGATATTCCTATAGTTTTTCCTCATAGGATCTCTTTCAGATGGTGATTGGTATATTTTTTTCTATTTCTACTTTCCCCTTTTATTCTAACACTTCAGGACAAATTTCTTTATGTATTTCTTGTATTATTGTATCAAGACTCATATTTTGATCATAGCTTTCAGGTAGTCTGATTATTCTTATGTTTTTTCTTCTTTATCTGCTCTCCAGAACAGTTGTTTTTCTTATAAGATATTTTACATTCTCTTCTATTTTTTCATTTTTTGTATTTTGTTTTATTATTTCTTGGTCTCTTATACCTGAGTTATATCTTGCTTTGCTTCCTCAGTGTCTACCATAATGCATTATACATGGCAGGTACTAAATAAATATTTGTTGAGTAGAATTTGGCTTTTCAATTTTAATATATAAATTCATTGATTTGCAATTTTCTCTTGTATGAGTAAAATGGTTTTTTTTAAATCCATAGGCAATCTGAGTTTGAGTCAATGTAATAATAATGCTGGAAAATTTGGATGATGATTTGTGACCTTGAAAAGCTTTACACTATTTACAGAGACTAAATAGGGACCTAGCAATGATAATAATTCAGATCTGTATCATCAATGGCTCACCATATTCTGGCCTGTAAAATAGGATTCATGTGGGTCACCATGCTTCTTGAAAACAAATCCTGGATAGATGTCTTCATAGTAAAAAAAAAGAGACCAATGTTAAATTGATCAACTGTATTTTGTTTCTAACTGAGTTTATCTTCTTTACATATCAATTTGAGCCTTTTTCCAACTTCTAAACTTGATTTTTTTTTTCCAATGTAGGGAGATATTTTGGCATACCTGCCCCTTTAGAGTCTTGTGTTCCAAAAAAATTATGGTGCTATGTATACTATAAATATTTTTGCCTTTTTACTTTTAAAAAAATTACTGTTTAAACTTCTATATAAGGGAATTAAATCAGATGAGCTGATGAAATTTATTCTCAAATCATTTATGTTGGGCAGCGGGTAAGCAGGGACTAGAGTGAGCTCCGTACCGAGTCCCTCCAAAAACCTATAAAAAATGGCTCTGAACCAATTCTAGAATGGCAGAACCCACAGAACAGCAGAGGGAAGCAGGGCTCCAGCCCAGGACAGCCTGGATGATCTCTGGGTGAGGTATTCCACACGGAGCTGGAAGCTGGGAGCTGGGAACGGAGTGGAGCAGAGCCCAGCCTGAGTGGCGTGGAACAACCAAACTTGGAGTCAGGCGGATGGGGCCCCTGGCGCCCTGAATATGTGAGCTGCGGCAGTTACCAGACCCCTCGACCCACAAACACCAAAGACTGTGGAGAAGGTTAGTGGGAAAAGCTGCGACAGTGGAAGGAGTTCTCGGTTTGGCTTCCAGCCCCAGGGGCAGCGGAGGTGGGGCAGCTACAGCTGTTGTTACTTCCAGCTCCAGGCCCACCTGGTGGGAGGAATTAAGTGGCAGATCAGAGCAGGAGTGCACAGCCTGCTGAAGATCTAAGCCCAGTCTGGGTTGAAGGTTGGGGAAGGAGCAGTGCTGGTGTGGCAGAGCTGGCACCTCCCCCCCAAACGTGGAACATAGAACTCGTTAGTCTACAAGCAGTCATACCCCACTGAAAAACTCAAGGGTCAAGTTAGTTGGTTGGGAATATGTCCAGGCAGCGAAAGCACACCCAGATTCAGTCTCAGACTTTGGATTCTTTCTTTGGTGACAAAGAAGACTAAAACATACAGCCTAAAGAAGACAATAAAGTCATAGAACCTACAACAAAAGCCTCCAAGAAAAACATGAACTGGCCCCAGGCCATAGAAGAACTCAAAAAGGATTTGGAAAAGCAAGTTAGAGAAGTAGAGGAAAAATTGGGAAGAGAAATGAGAAGGATGTGAGAAAACCATGAAAAACAAGTCAATGACTTGCTAAAGGAGACCCAAAAAAATACTGAAAAATACACTGAAGAAAACAACACCTTAAAAAACAGACTAACTAAAATGGCAAAAGAGCTCCAAAAAGCCAATGAGGAGAACAATGCCTTGAAAGGCAGAATTAGCCAAATGGAAAAGGAGGTCCAAAAGACCACTGAAGAAAATACTACTTTAAAAATTAGATTGGAGCAAGTGGAAGCTAGTGATTTTATGAGAAATCAGGATATTATAAAACAGAACCAAAGGAATGAAAAAATGGAAGACAATGTGAAATATCTCATTGGAAAAACCACTGACCTGGAAAATAGATCCAGGAGAGATAATTTAAAAATTATTGGACTACCTGAAAGCCATGATCAAAAAAAGAACCTAGATATCATCTTTCAAGAAATTATCAAGGAGAACTGCCCTGATATTCTAGAGCCACAGGGCAAAATAGAAATTGAAAGAATCCATCGATCGCTTCCTCAAATAGATCCCAAAAAGAAATCTCCTAGGAATATTGTTGCCAAATTCCAGAGCTCCCAGATCAAGGAGAAAATACTGCAAGCAGCCAGAAAGAAACAATTTGAGTATTGTGGAAACCCAATCAGAATAACCCAAGATCTGGCAGCTTCTAAATTAAGAGATCGAAGGGCTTGGAATGCGATATTCCAGAGGTCAATGGAGCTGGGATTAAAACCTAGAATCACCTACCCAGCAAAACTGAGTATCATGCTCCAAGGCAAAATATGGATTTTCAATAAAATAGAGGACTTTCAAGCTTTCTCAGTGAAAAGACCAGAACTGAATAGAAAATTTGACTTTCAAACACAAGAATCAAGAGAAGCATGAAAAGGTAATCAAGAAATGGAAATTGCAAGGGACTTACTAAAGTTGAACTGTTTTGTTACATTCCTACATGGAAAGATAATGTGTATGATTCATGAGACCTCAGTATTAGGGTAGTTGAAGGGAATATGCATATATATGTGTTTATGTATATATATAAGTGAATGTGTATGTATGTATATATCTATGTGTATATGTATGTATGTGTATGTGTGTGTGTATATATATGTGTGTTTTTATATATATGTGTATATATATATGTATATATATATATATATATATATGTATGTAAAAGAGAGAGAGCAGACACAGGGTGAGTTGAAGATGAAGGGAAGATATCTAAAAGAAATAAAATGAAATTAAGGGATGACAGAGCAACATACTGAGAGAGGGAGATAGGGAGAGATAGAATGGGGTGGATTATCTCACATAAAGGTGGCAAGAGGAAGCAGTTCTGTGGGAGGAGGGGAAAGGGCAGGTGAGGGGGGAATGAGTGAACCTTGCTCTCATCGGACTTGGCCTGAGGAGGGAATACCATACATACTCAGTTGGGTATCTTACCCCACAGGAAAGAAGAGGGAGGAAGATAAAAAAATAAAAGGGGGGGCAGATGATGGAGGGGAGGGCAGATGGGGGTGGAGGTAATCAAAACAAACACTTTGGAAGGACGACAGGATTAAGGGAGAAAATTCAATAAAGCGGGATGGGTTGGGAGGGAGCAAAATGTAGTTAGCCTTTCACAGCACGAGTATTGTGGAAGGGTTATACATAATGATACATGTGTGGCCTAGTTTGAATTGCTCGACTTCTTGGGGAGGGTGGGTGGGAAGGGAAGAGGGGAGAGAATTTGGAACTTAAAGTTTTAAAAACAGATGTTCAAAAACAACAAAAAAAAAGTTTTTGCACGCAACTAAAAAATAAGATACACAGGCAATGGGGCATAGAAATTTATCTTGCCCTACAAGAAAGGAAGGGAAAAGGGGATGAGAGGGGAGGGGGGTGATAGAGGGGAGGGCTGACTGGGGAACAGGGCAACCAGAATATATGCCATCTTGGAGTGGGGGGGAGGGTAGAAATGGGGAGAAAATTTGTAATTCAAACTGTTGTGAAAATCAATGCTGAAAACCAAATATGTCAAATAAATAAATAAATAAATTATTACAAAAATTCATTTATGTTATCAAAAACTTATCTTATTAACCCCAGTCTTCTCCCAGCAGTTCTATATGACTAAAAATCAAAAACGTCAAAATTTCTGAATTATCGAAATGGTTGGGTCATCCCACCAAAATCAATGGAAACTTCTTTGATGGATATAAATAGGTTTCATCATATTACCAATGACATATTATATGCAAGAAACACTTCTGAAGAGACAGTCAATGTGATGTAAATAGTTAGGTATTGTAGTGAATAGAATGTTGGACTTAGAATACAGAAAACCCATGTTTAAATCCTGTCTCAGAAACTTACTAGTCACAAGTCACTTAACCTTCGTCTTCCTTAATTCCCTTATCTACAAAATGCAGATAATGATGTAACCAATTCATATGGTGGTTGGGAAGATAAAATGAGATATTTCTTAAGTGCTTCACAGACTTTAAAGACATGTATATGCTGGCTATTATTTTTTATTATTATTATAATTTATTATTAATATTAACCATTAAAAGAGGTGGACCAGTAAGTTAGTGAGAGAAAGGTACAGCATTTATGCCACCTGAATACTGTACCATTGCCAATATAAGACCTATAGGAAAAGGCCCAGAATTGGGAGGAGGAGTGACTGTTGAAGATTTATAGAAGGATAAGTAAAGCAAGGGGTGAGCATGTGCGGTTTCCCTCTGAATCTACAGAATACACAAAAAGTGACCATAAATCTATTAAAGTATTGAGGTTTAAACTTAAACCTTCACATATGATGGTTATGGCTTTACTGTCCCTTTCATATATCCCACATTATTGTGATTGTGAAATGTGTTTATAAAGATATTTTTATTATTTTCCTAGGCTTTTAAAATCAAGAATCAGTGATATATCCTAAAAATAGTCCACATTTCAAACTTCTTTCAGGATTTTTTTTTTTTGCATTTTACATTTTAAATGGTGGGGGATAGGAAATGGAAGGAGAAACTTGCAAGGTTAGGAACAGCAGTCCTTCATTTATTTTCTGTCTCTAATTTTAATTCACACTTTTAATCTTCCTTTTCTCTGCTCTTAATCTTCTCTCCTTATAGTTTCTACTCTCTTTTTACCTATTTACCTTATTTAGCATATGCTTTCCAGATATTTTTCTTGTCTGTACATTTTAATTGTATGCTCTGGTGATCACTTTTTTTTCTCTGCTGAATTGGCTTTTCTAAAAACAACATTTCCAAAGATGTGATTGCTGATTCCATACACTAAAGGGAACACTCATTTCTGAAGTGCCCATTCAGCATTATGGAGAAGTATTAATAGTTGGGCATCCTAGAATCCACTTTGTTGTTATAATGGTGATTTATTAGTCCCTTTCCAAAGTTGATTGAAAAGTACTTCATAGCCATTTGAGTTTCTTCTCATGGATATAGACAGACAATACTACTTCATTCACATATTGCTGCAGTAATAAAAATACCTAGAGATCTCCATATGAATAACACACTGCATTATTAAACAGAACACATTTTTTAAAATTTAATTTAATTTAAATTTCAAATATTAAGGATATTAATATTATTCAATATCAAGAATGTAATTACAATGTATAAAAATATGATATAAATGCTTAAAAGTTAAATATGATCATCATAAGTGACAGTGTAGACTAAGTTTAGACATAATAAGATATTTATGTCTTGTTAATTATTACTGATAGTCATCATTGTGGAATAATAATTAGTTTCCAAATTACCATTTTTGATAATATATTTTAAAAGATGAACAGAAAGAATACTGTCATCTGTTCTTAAAGAAAACAAAAGGGCTATATAATCACTCAAAAAACTTTTTTGTCCAAGTAATACTCATAAAATAGGGTTTTGTGGAGGAAGAAGACATGGCCATCAGAAGACATGGATTCAACTTTCAACCAAGCTATTTACTGTATTGGCAATCAAAATGGGTTTGAGTGACATGTTTTTGACATCAGAGGCTTTTAGACCACTTCGGTTTAAGTCGCATTTTTGTAACGATTTTAGGTCATGTGGGTGAATTGCATGTGTAACTCAACATTGACCCTAAACAAGATACATAAATCCAGGGTTTGGCTTTCTTTCTTCAGAGCTCTGAGCTGCAGTAGCAGTGAGGCATGACTCTGAGCCAGCTATTGTGGAGCTCCTGGCTGAACTCAGATGTTGGTAACTATGATTTGTATTTGATCTGGTTATAAATGTATGTTTGTAATTCATTTGTAGTTGCTCTGAAGTTCAGGGTGCTGGCTTTTTCCTCTGAACTAAGTGAATGATATTTGTATGCTGGATTAAAGTAAGATTGTTAACCCCTTAAAGTTGCTTTCCTTGGTAAAGCAGAGCAAAAGGACCTGGGCTTGCAGCGTTCTGTGAGCTGGTTGTTGTTGGTTTTACACCCCCACAGCAGCTGGTAGACAGATTATTGAAACACTTGCTTACACCATTTTACTGTTATGTAGAGTTAGAGAGAGCCATGATTTTATTGGCTTGGATATTCTCTCCATTGCTACAAATGCAAATCCCTTCTTTCATTTTTTTTTTTTCAGTATGTGGGAATATTTTTTAAAATAATTATTTATTTATTTAATATTTTTAGTTGTCAGCACTGATTTCCACAAGAGTTTTCCTCCCAATTTCTACCCTCCCCCCACTCCATGATGGCATATATTCTGATTGCCCCATTCCCCAGTCAGCCCTCCTTTCTGTCACCTCACTCCAGCCCATCCCCTTTTCCCTTACTTTCTTGTAGGGCAAGATAGATTTCTATGCCTCATTGCCTGTGTATCTTATTTCCTAGTTGCATGCAAAAACAACTTTTTTTGAACATCTGCTTTTAAAACTTTGAGTCCCAAATTCTCTCCCCTCTTCCCTCCCTACCCACCCACCCTAAGAAGGCAAGCAATTCAACATATGCCACATGTGTATCAATATTGAAAACCCATCAACAATACTCATGTTGTGAAAGACTAACTATATTTTGCTACTTCCTATCATATCCTCCCTTATTCAGTTTTCTCCTTTGACCCTGTCCTTTTTTGAAACTGTTTGCTTGGGGTGGGGAGCCATGATGGAGCTGGAAAGCAGGGACTGACCTAAAGCTCTCCCCCAGGACCCACCAAACACCTATAAAAATGGCTCTGAAAAAATTCTAGAACGGCAGAATGCACAAAATAACAGAGGGAAGCAGGGATCCAGCCCAGGAGAGCCTGGATGGTCACTGTGTAAGGTCTATTGCATGGAGCTGGGAACTGAGCACAGCAGAGTCCAGCATAGGCTGCACCCAGACCAACAAGACAGGGAACCTGGCAGAACAGGCAATAGTGCATTGAATCAGTAAGCTGTGGCAGTTACCAGACTTCCCAACCCACAAATACCAAAGGCAGCAGAGAAGGTTAGTGGAAAAAAACTGCCAGAGTGAAAGGAGTTCATGGTTTGGCCACTGCCCAGGGGGCACTGGATGTGGTGGAGCTACAGAATTACACCTGCAGTTCTTTCTGGCCTTGGGCCCATCTGGTGGGAGGAATTAAGTGACAGATCAGAGCAGGAGTGAAGAGCCTGTCAGATCTGAGTAGCAGTCCAGGTTGGCACTTCTTATGAATTATCTCACATGAAGAGGAAAGAAAGAACTATCACATTGGTGGGGATGATGGAGTGGGGGTGATGGGCATTGCTTGAACCTTACTCTCATCAGTATTGGCTCAAAGAGGGAATAATATAAATAAAAAGTTGAATAAAGTAATAAATCTTACCCAAAAGGTAATTTTCAGGGGAGGACATTAAGTAAAGGGGGTGGGGTAGGGACTGAGAGAATGGAGGTCTGATCAGGGAGGTGGTAGACAGAAGCAAAACACTGGTGAGGTTGATAAGGGTGAATGGAGAGAAAGGGCAAACAGGACGAAAAATAGGATGGAGGGAAATACACAGGTAGTAATTGTAACTGTGAATGTGAATGGGATTAACTTTTTCATAAAACAGAAGTGAATATCAGAGTAGATCAAAAACTAGAATCCTACAATATGTTGTTTACAAGAAACATGCTTGAAGAAGAGAGACACACACAGAACAAGTGGCAGGAGCAGGATCTACTTTTATTTATTTCAGCTGAAGTAAAAAAAGTAGGGTGTAAGAATCCTGATTTCAGACAAAGTAAAACCAAAAAAATAGACCTAATTAAGAGATCAGGAAGGAAACTACATCTTGCTAAAAGTTGCCATATGGGGGATTTTTGGGAAGATAAGGGAGGGATCTCTAGAGGGGAAGGTGAGCATGAGGGTGAGGGAATAGGTTATAAGAACTCAAAATTTGAAAAAATAATTTCATGGGCAACTGGAAAGCCATTTGGCAGAAATTTGTCGTAGACCAACATCTCACACTATGTACAAAGATAAGTCAAAATGGATAAATGACTTAGACATAAAGGGTGATATAACTAATTAGGGAAGCATGGAAAAATGTACCTGTCAGATCTATGCATAAGGAAAGTGTTTATGACCAAACAAAACATAGAGGAGATTATATGAATTAAAATAGATAATTTTGATTACATGAAATTAAAATGCTTTTTTTCCCAAACAAAAATAATACTCCCAAAATTAGAAGAAAAACATGAAGCTGGGAATTTTTTTTTTTGCAAAAAGCCTATCTGATAAAGGTTCCATCTCTCAAATATCAGAGAACTGAGCTGAATTTATAAAACTAAGAGACATTCACCAATTGATAAATGATCAAAGGATATGAACAGGCAGTTTTAAGATCACTACTGATCAGAAAAATGCAAATTAGAACAATTTCAAGATACCACCCAACACCTATCAGAGTGGCTAATGTGATAGAAAAGGACAATTTCAAATATTAGAAGGAACATGGAAAAATTGGGACACCAATGCACTGTCCAACAATTTTGGAGAACAATTTGGAACTACATCCAAAGGGCTATAAAACTGTGCATATCCTTTGAACCAGAAACACCAGTATTCTGCCTGTATCCCAGAGAAATTAAAGAAAAGGGAAAAGGACCTATCTCTACCAAAAAAAAATATGGTACTTTTTTATGGTGACAAAGAATTGGAAATCAAAGGGATACCCATCAACTAGGGAATGACTGAACATGTTGTGGTATATGATTGTGATGGAATGCTATTGTGCTATAATTAATTATGAGGTGGGATGGTTTAAGAAAAACCTGGGAAGAATTATATGAAGTCACGCAAAGTGAAGTGAACAGAACAAGGGAAGCAATGTATACAGTAATAGTAACATTGTAAGGATGATCAACTCTGAAAGACTTAGCTAGATCAAGACAATGATCCAAGATAATTCAAAGTGCCCATGATAAAAAATGATACACAACTGATACGAGAACTGATGAACTCCAACTGAAGATTAAAGTATACTTTTAAAAACTTTATTTTTATTGTTTTATATTATTTTTTTTTCTTTTTCATGTGGCTAATGTGGAAATATATTTGATATGCCCTCACTTGTATAATCAAAATAAAGTGCTTGCCTGCTTATGGAGGAAGGAGGGAGAAAATTTAGAATTCAAATTAAAAAAAAGATTATTAAAAATTCTTTTACATGTACTTGAGGAATATTTAATGAAATTAATACAAGTAATTTTAAAAAGTGTGAGTCAAAATATCCTTAATTATAACTAGTTGAAAAAAATAAGATTATCCTGGGGTGCAGAGCCAAGATGATGGAATGAAAGCAGGGATGCTCCTGAGCTCCCTCACAAATTCTTTCAGATACTTCTAAAAAAAGTGAATCTGAACAAATGTGAGAGTGGCAGAATCCATTAGGAGAGAGAATGTGGCAGATTTCCAACTCAGGAGTGTAGGATGTCAATGAGAAGGATCTTTTGCACCTGGGCTGGCACAGGTCTACACTTTGCTATATCAGAGTGGGAGTGGGCCCTATTAGACTGAATCATTGGCAGCAGTGGTGATTCCCAAACCTCTCAGCACATGAAAGAGAAGCAGAGGGCCTATGATAGCAGCAGCAGTTACTCCTGGGGCTATCAGCCCACAGACTCAATGTTTGAAACTCACCTACCTGACAGGGACATAGCAAAGATGGTGCTGTGAAAGAAGGGAATTACTGGAGCTCTCTCACAAATTCTGTCAGATACCTCTAAAAAGTGAATCTGAGCAGATTTGAGAGGGTTAGAAGCCACTAGTAGACTGAATGGGGCAGGAGCACTGGGTACATGGAATGGCACCAGACCACACCAAAAGGGAGCTACAAAGGAACTCAACAAGTGTGCAGGTCTGGGAGAGCACTGGGCAAGTGAAACATGGGAGCAGGAGCAGCCCAGGGCAGAAGTACAGGCTATGGCGGCTATCCCCAGGCCTCTCAGCCCAGGACAAGAATCTGTGAGAGTTATTGGAGACACTAGCATAGAACCTGTGGACATGGCCCCAGCTCTTCCTGAAGCCTCTAGCCCACAATCTAAAGGTTTGAAACTCACCTTCTTGAACTTCCAGGAGCCATGATGTCCAGGTAAAATGGCTCTCCTCCTTCCTTCCTCACCCAGAAAATACTCCATTGGGAGAAACCCTGAAATAGAGGAGCCAGAAGTGGGGCCTCAGTAGCCTTTTAGCTCAAGAAGTTGGGGAGAGGGCCCTTCTTGTTATGGCAGAAGGAGACTAGTGCAGGAAGAGAGCTGTCCCAGCAGGCCCCACCTCAGCAGAACAGTGGGAGTTCCTGAGCCCCAGGGTGGTTGAGCTAGCAAATGTCAACACCAGGACCCCAGATGTGCCTTCACATAGCCAGGGAAAGTAGCAGACACCAGCACAGACAATGGCTGAGACCAACCATGATATATAGTGCAGCCCTAGGGGAAGAGGAGACTTCCAGCAGGGAGACCACACCACCCCCCGCCACACACCTCACTAAACCAGAGGCCACAGCACACAAAGCCAGGGAGGAGGCCCACAGTTCCCAGAAGCTTGCAACAGAGCACCGTGAGCCCCAGAAGCAGAGATCCACTTTAGAAGCCAGGGGAAAACAAAACAAACAAATACCATGAAAAAGCACAACAGAAAACAAAAGACAAATTCTATTATGGAGACAGGGAAGACCAAAATACCAATTCAGAAGAGGACAGCACTCACACTCTAACCACATCTGAAACCACAAAAGGGAGTGTGAAATGGTCTCCAGCCCATAAAGCATTCCTGGAAGAACTCAAGGAGGATTTTAAAAACCAAATTAGAGAAGTAAAAGAAAAAAATCCACTGATGAGCACAAATCTTTAAAAAGTAAAATTGGTGAATGTTAAAGGAGGTTCAGAGTATAAATGGAGATAATGTCTAATTGAAAACTAAAATTAACCAAATGTAAAATGAGGTTCAGAAGCTAAATGAAGAAAACAATATATTAAAAATGAAAATTGGGCAAATAGAAGCTGATGACTCTATGAGACATCAAGAATGATTCAAACAAAATCTAAAGACTGAAAAAATAGAAGAAAACATAAAATATCTGATTGGAAAAACAACTGACCTGGAAAATAGATCCAGGGGAGATAATCTAAGAATTATTGGTCTACCTGAAAGCCATGGTGAAAAAAGAGCATGGATATTATTTTCCAAGAGATCATCAAGGAAAACGTCTCTGAGGTCCTAGAAGCAGAAGGTAAAATAGTGATTGAAAGAATCCACCAATCACCCCCTGAAAGAGGCCCCAGATTGAAAACTCCAAGGAATATTGTTGCCAAATTTGAAAAGTATCTGGTCAAGGAGAAAATGCTACAAGCAACCAGAAAGAAACAGTTCAAATATTGTAGAACTACAGTCAGGATCACCCAGGACCTTGCAGCTTCTACATTAAAAGAGTGGAGGGATTGGAATGTGATATTCTGAAAAGCAAAGGATCTTGAACTACGACCAAGGATCAATAACCCAACAAGATGAGTATAATTTTTGAGGCAAGGGACTTCCAGATATTCTTATGAAAAAGCCAGACTTGAACAGAAATTTTGGTCTTCAAATACAAGACTCAAGAGAGGCATAAAAAGGTAAACAGGAAAAAAAAAGAAAAAAAAAACCTTTTATTCAAAAAGGGCAAATTGCCTACATCTCTATATGGGAGGATGATACTTGTTAATCTTGAGAATGGTATATTTATTATCACATTGATAAGCTATGTTGCTTAGACAGAGGGTGTGGGTATAAATGAACTGATGTGATGATAGAAATGTAATTAAGGGATGCAAAAGGATTGTAATGGGAGAAGAGGAACGGAGGAGGAAGAAAAAGGGCAAATTACATCACATGAAGAGACACAAAAACATGTTATAGTAGAGGTAAATAAGAGAGGAAGAAGAGTAGTGTTTGAGCTTTACTCTCATCAGATGTGGTTTAAGGAGGGAATGACATACACTGTTAGCTATAGAAATCTAACTTGCCATATAAGCAGTAGGAGGGGAGAGGGGAAAGTAAAGGGAGGAGATGGTTAGAAGGGAGGAAAGAAATATGAAGTCAAAAGGGTAAGAAAAGGGGGGGCATATGATAGGGAGAGAAAATTAAGGGAGGCATTTGTCAAAAGCAAAACTCTTTTGAGGAGGAGAAGGGAGTAGGGAGAAATAAAAGCATAACTGGGGGGGATAGGATGGAGAGAAAGACATACTTAGTAATCACAATTATGAATGAGAATGGGATGAACTCTCCAATATAACAAAGGCAGATTGCAGAATGGATTAAAAACCATAATCCTACAATATGTTGTTTACAAGAAACACATTTGAAACAGGGGGATACATATAGGGTAAAGGGAGTAGAATATATTATGCCTCAACTGAAGTAAAAAAAATGCAGGGGTAGCAATCTTAATCTCAGATAAAGCTAAAGCAAAGATAGATCCAGAAGGAAACTATATCCTGCTAAACAGCACCATAGACAATGAAGTAGTGTAATTACTAAACATATATGCAACAGGTAGCATAGCATTGAAATCCTTAGAGGAGAAGTTAAGGGAGTTGCAGGAAGAAATAGACAGTAAAACTACACTGGTGGGGAACTCAACCTCCCCCTCTATGAACTTGACAAAACTAATCTCAAAATAAACAAGAAAGAAGTTGAGGAGGTGAATAGCATTTTAGAGAAGGTAGACATCATAGATGTCTGGAGAAAATTGAATGGGGATAGAAAGGGATACACCTTTTTCCAGGTGGTACATGGCACATACACAAAAATTTGACCATGCACTAGGGCATAAAACCTTACAATCCAGTGCAAAAGGCAGCAATATTAAAGGTACCCTTTTCAGTTCTTGATGCAATAAAAATTATATGTAACAAAGGGCCATGGACAGATAGAATAAAAAATGATTGGAACTAAATAATCTCATCTTAAAGAATTAGTGGGGCAAACAAGAAGTCATAGAAATAATTAATAACTTCATTCAAGAGAATCGCAATAATGAGACAACATACTAAAACTGATGGAATGCAGCAAAAGCAGTTCTTGGGTGAAGTTTTATATCTCTGAATTCTTTCATGAATAAAATAGAGAAAAAGGAGATCAATGAATTGGAAAGGCAACTGAAAAAGCTAGTAAAAGAACAAATTGAAAATCCAAAATTAAATACCAAATTGAAAATGTTGAAAACCAAAGGAAAAACTAATAAAATTGAAATCAAGAAAGTTATATAAATATGGCTTATAAATAAAATTAAAATCTGGTTTTATAAAAAACCAATAAAATTGATAAACCTTTGGTTAATTTGATTTAAAAAAGAAAGAAGAAAACCAAATTACCTGTATCAAAAATGAAAAGAGTGAGATCACCTCCAATCAAGAAGAAATTAAAACAATAATTAGGAATTATTCTGTCCAAATGTATTCCAATAAATTTGACAATCTGAAGGAAATGGATGAATATTTACAAAGATATAATTTGCCCAGATTAACAGAAGAGGAAGAAAAATACTTAAATAATCCCATCTCAGAAAAGGAAATTGAGGAAGGCATCAATGAACTCACTAGGGAAAAGCCTGCAGGGCCAGATGAATTTGCAAGCAATTTCTATCAAACATTTAAAAACCAATTATCTCATATACTCTATAGATTATATGGGAAAATTGGTGAAGAAAGAGTCCTACCAAATTCTTTTTATGATACAAATATGGTAATAATACCTAAACCAGGAAAAGCCAAAACAGAGAAAGAAAATTATAGACCAATTTCCCTAAAAAATGTAGATGCTAAAATTTTAAATAAAATATTAGCAAAAAGACTACAGAAAGTTATGATGAGAACAATACACTTTGATCAGGTAGGATTTATGCCAGGAATGCAAGGCTTTTTCAATATTAAGAAAATTATCAGCATAATTGATCATATCAACAACAAAACTAACAGAAACCATATGATTACCTCAATAGATTCAGAAAAAGCTTTTGATAAAATACAACATTGATTCCCATTAAAAACAGTAGAGAGCACAGGAATATATGGAGTCTTCCTTAAAAATGGTATGTAGTATCTACCTAAAACCATTAACAAGCAGTATATTTAATGCAGATAAGCTAGATGCATTTCCAATAAGATTGGGGTTGAAACAAGGATGTCTGTTACCACTGTTATTCAATATGGTACTAGGGATGTTAGCATTAGCAATAAGAGAAGAAAAAGAAATGAAAGCAATTAGAATAGACCAAGAAGAAATTAAGTTATCACTCTTTGCAGGTGATATGATGTACTTAGAAGATCCTAGAGAATCAAGTAAAAAACTACTTGAAATAATAAACAACTTTAGTAAAGTTGCAAGACATAAAATAAACACACATAAATCATGTGCTTTCTATATGTTACTGACAAAGCCCAAGAGCAAGAGATAGAAAGAGAAATTCCATTTAAAGTTACTGTAGACATTATAAAGTATTTGAAAGTCTACCTGCCAAAACAAATGCGGAACTATATGGGCACAATTACAAAACAGTTTTCCACAGAAATAAAGTGAAATATAAATTATTGGAAAAACATCAGTTGTTCATGGGTAGGCTGAGCTAATATAATAATAATGATGATTCTACCTAAATTAATTTACTTATTCAGTCCCATACCAATCAAACCACCAATAAATTATTTTACAGAGCTAGAAAAAATATTAAAATTTATCTAGAAGAATAAAAGGTACAGAATATCAAGAGAATGAATGAAAGGAAATGCAAAGGATGGTGGTCTAGCCATCCAAGATATTAAGTTGTATCATAAAGCAGCTATCATTGAAACCACTTGGTACTGGCTAAGAAATGAAGGAGTTGATCAATGGAAATTGGTTAAGCACACAGACACAGTAGTCAATGATTACAGCGATCTACTGTTTGATAAGTCCAAAGACCCCAGCTTGTGGGATAAGAACTCACTGTTTGATAAAACCTGCTGGGAAAACTGCAAAAGAGTATGGAAGAAAAGAGTATGTCTGAAACCATATACATGAAGAAAGTCCAAATGGGTACACAATCTAGATATAAAGGCTGATACTATAAACAAATCAGAGGAGCAAGAAATAGGTTATCTGTTAGATTTAGTGGAACAGAGAAATTTATGACTGAACAAGAGATAGAGAACATTGTGGAATGCAAAATGGATAATTTTGATTACATTAAATTAAAAGATTTTGCACAAACAAAGCCAATGCAACCAAGATTAGGAAGGAAACAGAAAACTAGGGAAGAATTTTTACAACTAGTGTCTCAGATAAAGGCCTCATTTCTAAAATATATAGAGTACTGAGTTGAATACAAGAATACAAGTCATTCCCCAAGTGATAAATGGTCAAAGGATATCAACAGGCCATTTTGTGAGGAAGAAATCAAAGGTATCTATAGTCATATGAAAAAATGATCTAAATCACTATTGATTAGAGAGATGCAAATCAAAACAACTCTCAGGTACAACATCAACAACTACCCGATTGGCTAACATGACAAAACAGGAAACTGAAAAATGATGGAGCAGAAGTGGGAAAGTTTGAACCCATTGTTAGTGGAGCTGTGAGGTGAACCAACCATTCTGTAGAGCAATTTGGAACTCTGCCTAAAGGGCTATAAAAATGTGCATACCCTTTGACATAGCAATATCACTTCTAGGTGTATCCTAAAGACATCATAAAAATGGGAACAATGTCCTACATGAACAAAATATTTATAGCAGCTAGTTTTGTGGTGCTCAAGTACTAAAATTCAGGAGAGGAGCCAAGATGGTAGCTGGAAAGCAGGGACTTTCTTAAGCTCTCCCCCAAATCCCTCCAAACACCTGTAAAAAGTGGTTCTGAAGAAATTATAGAGCTGTGGAACCCACAAAATAACAGAGAAAAGCAGATCTTCAGCCCAGAAGAGCCTAAATGGTCACTGGCAAGGATCCATAGCATGGTGATGGGAGTGGAGCCCAGCCCAGCATGGGCCACACTACAACAGCCTAGACTGGGGTCCACCAGAGGAGGCCTTAGAGCCATGAATCATTGAGCCGCTGCAATTACCAGATTTCTCAACCCACAAACACCAAAGACCACGGAGCAGGTTAGTGGAAAAACTGCTGTATCAGGCTAGAGAGTGGTACAGCCCCAGCCCTGGGGGTGGCAAAGGTGACATGATGGTGGTGGCCACAGCAGCAGGAAGCTCCTATGGCTACTTCCAGAGCTCCAGCTTCAGCTTCTTCCAGAGTATCTGGCTCACACTGTGGGAGGAATCAAGTGGCAGATCAGAGTAGGAGTGCAAGGAGCACTTTGCTGACACAGAGGCAGCTTTGCCCCACTTGGATCTGGGTTGCAGTCCTCATTGGTGGTTCTTGGGGGAGGAGGAGCCCTGCTGTGGCAGAGCTTGCAGAGACAGTGAAGGAGAAGTAGCTCTGAAAACAGCAGCACAGCCCCTAAAGCTTGGGACAAAGCACTCTCTACTCTACAAGCAGTCATACCCTGACAAAAAGCTTAAAGGTCAAGTAGGTGGCTGGGAACATGAAAAGGCAGTGAGAAAGGACTCATATTCAGTTTCAGACTTTGGAATCTTTCTTTGGTGACCCAGATCAAAACATACAGCCAGAAGAAGTCAACAAAGTCAAAGAGCCTACATCAAAAGCCTCCAGAAAAATATGAATTGGTCTTAGGCCATGAAAGGACTCAAAAAGGATTTTGAAAAGCAAGTTAGAGAAGTAGAGGAAAATTTGGGAAGAGAAATGAGAGTGATGCAATAAAACCATGAAAAACAACTCAGTGACTGGCTAAAGGAGACCCAAAAAATACTGAAGAAAATACCACCTTGAAGAATAGAATAACCCAAATTCAAAAGAGCTCAAAAGCCATTGAGAAGAAGAATACTTTGAAAGGCAGAATTATCCAAATGGAAAAGGAGGTCCAAAAGACTACTGAAGAAAATACTACCTTAAAAATTAGATTGGAGCAAGTGGAAGTTAGTGAATTTATGAAAAATCAAGATACTATAAAACAGAACCAAAGGAATGAAAAAATGGAAGACACTGTGAAACATCTCTTTGGAAACACTATTGACCTGGAGAATAGATCCAGGAGAGGTAATTTAAAAATTATTGGAGTACAGGAAAGCCATGATCAAAAAAAGAGCCTAGATATCATCTTTCTAGAAATTATTAATGAAAACTGCCCTGGTGTTCTAGAACCATAGGGTAAAATAGAAATTGAAAGAATCCACTGATTGCCTCTTGAAAAAAGATCCCCCCAAAAAACTCCTAGGAATATTGTTGCCAAGTTCCAGAGTTTCCAGGTCAAGGAGAAAATACTTCAAACTGCCAGAAAGAAACAATTTGAATATTGTGGAAACACAATCAGGATAAAACAATATCTAGCGGCTTCTATATTAAGGGATTGAAGGTTTTGGAATATGATATTCTGAAGGTCGAATGAGCTAGGATTAAAACCAAGAATCACCTACCCAGCAAATAGAGGACTTTCAAGCTTTCTCGATGAAAAGGCCAGAGCTGAATAGAAAATTTGACTTTCAAACACAAGAATCAACAGAAGCATGAAAAGGTAAATGTGAAAGAGAAATCATAAGGGACTTACTAAAGTTGAACTGTTTTGTTCACATTCCTACATGGAAAAATGATGTGTGTAATTCATGAGACCCTTCTCAGTATAAGAGTAGTTGAAGGGAACATACATATATATAGACAGAGGGCACAGGGTGAGTTGAATATGAAGGGATGATATCTTAAAATAAAATTAAGGGGTGAGAAAGAAATATATTGTGAGGGAGAAATGGAGAGACAGAATGGGGTAAATTATCTCACATAAAAGTGGCAAGAAAAATCAGTTCTGTTGGAAGAGAATAGAGGGGAGGTGAGGGGGAATGAAAGAATCTTGCTCTCAAGGATTTGGCTTGAGGAGGGAATAACATACACACTCAATTGGGTATCCTACCCCATAGGAAAGTAGGAGGAAGGGTATAAAAAGGGGGTATGATAGAAGGGAGGTAAGATAGGGGAGGAGGTAGTCAAAAGCAAACATTTTTGGAAAGGGACAGGGTCAAGGATGAAAATTGGATAAAGGGGACAGGATAGGATGGAGGGAAATATAATTAGTCTTTAACAACATGAGTATTGTGGAAGTGTTTTACATAAAGATATATGTGTAGCCTATGTTGAATTGCTTGCCTTCTTTCTTTTGTTGTTTAATATTTTTAGTTTTCAGGATTGATTTTCGCAAGAGTTTGAATTACAAATTTTCTCCCCATTTCTACCTTCCCCCCACTCCAAGATGGCATATATTCTGATTGCCTCATTACACAGTCAGCCATAGCTTCTGTCACCACACTCCCCCCCATCCCCTTTTCCCTTACTTTCTTGTAGGGCAAGATAGATTTCTATGCCTCATTGCCTATGTATCTTATTTCCTAGTTGCACGCAAAAACTTTTTTGGACCTCTGCTTTTAAAACTTTGAGTTCCAACTTCTCTCCCCTCTTCCCTCCCCACCCACCCTCTCTAAGAAGACAGAATTGCTTGCCTTCTTCATACCCAGTTGAATGTGTATATTATTCCCAACTTAAGCCAAATTCATTCCCTTGCACCTCTCCTCTCTTCCCTTTCCCTCCATTATAAAAAGCTTTTTCTTGCCTCTTTTATGTCAGATAATTTACCCTTTTCTATCTCTTTCTTTCTGCTTCTCCCCATAAATTCCTCTGTCACCCATTAATGTTATGTTTTATATATCATCCCTCCATATTCAATTTACCCTGTGCCCTCTGTCCATATAAATGAATAAATATATGAATGAATGAAAGAATAAATAAATAAATAAGTGTGTGTGTGTGTGTGTGTGTGTGTGTGTATTATCTCCAACTACCTTGACACTGAAAAAGGTCTAATGTGTTACTCTAATAGCAAGCCAAATGGAACTTTTTGCTATTTTTGTTTTGTAGTGCTTCTCAACACTAATGCAATCAAGTGCCTTTGATTGAGTCTTTGAATCAAGAGTCTTTGATGACCTGCTTAAGTCACAAGAAAGCCTAAGTCACATGAGCTTGAGTGACATGCTTATGGTGCCCTCTGTGTGCGGACCCTAAAAAAGTGTATATATACTCTGAGGTTAGCATTTTGCTTTGAGGTTTTACTCATTGGAAGAGTGTTCATGTGTTTTGTCCAGATAAGACTCTGGTTAGTCGTTAAGGAGCCCCTTGGCTTTGAAAAAGCAGATGTTGGTGCTTCTCTCTCTGGTAACTATGTATGTATGGCTATGGTCAGAAAGTTAGAAGCCTGTCTGTTAATTTGTGTTATTTTCTCTGTTTGTAATTTCTATTTGTATTTGCTCTGAATTTCAGGGTGCTGACTTTTTCCCCTGAACTAAGTGAATGATATACGTATGATTAATCAAAGTAGGATTATTAACCCCTTAAAGTTGCTTTCCTTTGGAAGAGCAGATCAAAGATCCTGTGCTCCAGCCCTCTTGTGTGCTTGGGTTATTGGCCTTAGATCTCCACAGTAGCAGCAAACAACATAATTGTTGCAGTTACAAATATCATCTTTCCATGTAGGAATATAAACAGTTCAACTTTAATAAGTCCCTTATGACTTATCCTTCCTGTTTACCTTTTCATGCTTCTCTTGAGTCTTGTATCTGAAAGTCAAATTTCTGTTCAGCTCTGATCTTTTCATCAAAAATGTTTGAAAGTCTTCTATCTCATAGAATATCCATGTTTTCCCCTGAAAGATTATAGTCTGTTTTGCTGGGTTATTGATTCTTTGTTATATTGCTAATTCCTTTGCTTTCCAGAATACCATATTCCAAGCCCTCCAGTCCTTTAATGTAGAAGCCACTATATTTTGTGTTATCCTAATTGTCTTTCCACAAAGCCCAAATTGTTTCTTTCTGAATGCTTACAATATTTTCTCCTTGACCTGGAACTCTGGACTTTGGCTATAATATTCCTAGGAATTTTCCATTTGGGATCATTTTCAGGAGATGATCCGTGGATTCTTTCAATTTCTATTTTAACCTCTGTTTCTAGAATATTAGGGATCCTTGATAATTTCTTGAAAGATGATGTCTAGGCTCTTTTTTTTTGATCATGGATTCCAGGTGGTCCAATAATTTTTAAATTATCTCTCCTGGATCTATTTTCCAGTTCAGTTGTTTCTCCCATGAGACACTTCACATTGTCTCCTATTGTTTTGTTCCTTTGGTTTTGTTTTATAATTTCCTGATTTCCCATAGAGTCTTTAGTTTTCATTTGCTCCATTCTAATTTTTAAGGAATTGTTTTCTTCAGTGATCTTTTAGACCTCCTTTTTCATTTGGCTAATTCTGTTAGTTAAGGCATTCTTCCCCTCATTGGCTTTTTGGACCTCTTTTGCCATTTGGATTAGTCTATTTTTCAAGATGTCATTTTTTTCAATAATTTTTTGTGTCTCTTTGGCAAGCTGTTGATTTGTTTTTCATGATTTTATTGCATCACTCTCATTTCTCTTCCCAATTTTTCCTCTACTTCTTTTACCTGATTTTCCAAATCATTTTTGAGCTCTTCCATAGCCTGTGACCAATTCTTATTTTTCTTGGAGGCTTTTCATGTATGAGTTTTGGCTTTGTTGACTTTTTCTGGCTGTATGTTTTGATGTTCTTTGTCACCAAAGTAAGATTCTACAGTTTGAGTTTTTCCTGCTCTTTGCTCATTTTCCTAGCCAATTACATAACTTTTTAAACTATTAAGGTAGGGCTCTGCTTCCAGTGAGGAGGTTGTACTGTGCCAAGCTTCAGAGGTTTTGTACAGCTGTTTTCAGAGATACTTCAAGGGACCTGTTAATTTTCAAGGTGGTAGGATCAAAGCAGATGTGTTTCCTTCTGTCTTGGCCCATGCTCTGGTCTCTGAGTGACCACAAGCACTCTTTTCTGTCTTGCAACTCTGAGGAGGATTCCCTCTTTACTCTGCTGCCACAAGCTCTGCCATGCCAGTGCTCTTCCTAGCTCCAGGACTGCCACCCAAGACTGTGAACCAGATAGAAGCATGGGCAAAGCAAGAAAATCCTGCCTCAGTGCCAGCAAAGAGATCCCTGCAATCCTACTCTGATCAGCCACTTAATTCCCTCACTGTGTTTAGTTGGAGAGCTTCAAAAGCAGCTGCTGCCACTGCTGCCACCCCCAGAGCTGGGGCTGGGCAATACTCCTCTCCTACCCTAGTCTGACAGACCTTTCCTACTGACTTTCTAAGTTGTCTTTGGTGTTTGTGGGTTGAGAAGTCTAAAAATGCCACAGCTGCCAGTGTTTCAGTCCCTTGAGGCCTACTTCAGGTTTGTTGGGTCCTGGTCTGTGCCAAAGTGTTTTGCCCTGGCCTGTTTTCCTCTCTCAAACTGGTGCAACAGACCTTTCCTGTCAACCTTGCAGGTTTTCTTGGCTGAAAATTAGTTTCATTGTCATTTTGTGGGTTTTGCTGCTCTATTATTTGTTTAGAGTCACTATTTTACAAATATTTGGAGGGGTTCAGGGGAGAGCTTAAGCAAGCCTCTGCTTTTACTCTGTGATCTTGGCACTGTACCTTGTGTATATGAAAAATTCAAAGAAATATAGAAAGACTTGTATGACGTAATTCAGAGTGAGGTATACAGAGCCAAAAGAACAGCATGTGTAAGAACACTAATAACATTTAAAACAAAACAGAAGAAAAAAAAAAGTAAAAACTGAGTGGCAACAAAATTCCAGTCAAACATTATGGTCAATGTTAGTACTACTGTTGAAGTTAAAGGATACAGTTCTCTTTATTGGTAACAATTGATAAACTGTTGGGGCATGCACTTTTTAATAGCAATGTTGTTTGGATATTTGTTGGTAAATGCCTAATGTTCCTAAATCAAAATACATAAATAATTTTTAGTACCAAAGATGCTTTGTTTCTCCTGATAGCTGCTTTTATTTTTTCAACTAAAAGGCAGTATAATGAGTTGTTTGTAACATGGCTTATTTGTTTGTACATGGCATATTGCTTTTCATGGATTCCTAATACTTTTTTCACCTTCAAGCCTTTTTACTTTTCAACTTGTACTTTAGTCCTCTTTTTAAAATATAATGGCTGAATTAACTTTCTCTTTGGTTTTTCCTTTTGAGTTAGGATATCAAATATTATCACTTTGTCATCTGTAGTGGCCAAAATGTCTTAGGTTATTTCCCATATCTTAATATAGTTTGTATATTTTCTCCTAATATTGTGGATAACAAGACAGTCCTTAAAAATACTTTTGAAATGGAAATTTCTTGTTGAATGAAAGGAGAACTATAAAAGGGAAAATGTATTTCAAGGATGTTGAAAAATCAAACACTCATTAATTCAATCTATCTAAGTTGGGCTGCAAGGCCATATAGAGTTCTTTGAGATAAGCCAGGGCTATTTGCAGTTTATATGAGAGTGCATCAATTATATTTCAACTTGCAGCTAAATAGCAAAACCCAAGATACAAATGAATGCTAAATTCATGATCACAGGCAGCTTTTCTTGGTAACTTTCCCTCTTCCTGATTACTGATTTCATCATCTGAAAAACATTTTAAAGCCCCTGAAAAAATAAATACTTTCTAAGAAAGTTAATAAATATGAGGGTAGTTGTAAAATTTATAGAGTATAGCTTGATTGAAAACTCAAATACATCCTGAAGGAAATTAAAATTTCCCCATGAATACTTAAAGGGAATTTACAAATATATTAAGGTAATTTACCAGTTATCAACACATAGACATATTGTGTTTTTGTTGACTTTTCTCACCTAAACCTAGTCATTTCTCTATTTAAAGTGATTTTATGCCAAGATGTGGCATGAAAACAGGGACTCACTTGATCTCTCCCCCAATTCCCTCCAAACACCTCTAAAAATGACTAAACAAATTCTAGAGCTAAAGAAACCCATGAAATGACAGAGTGAAACAAGTCTCCAGTCCAGGGCAGCCTGTATGGTCATTGGGAAGGATCTTTCGCACCATGCTGGCAGCAGAGCACAGCCCAGTCTGGGACCTGCCAGGATAGACCAGTACAGAACAGACGGGCACTGAATCACTGGCAGCTGTGGCAGTTTCCAGACTTCTCAACCCACAAACACCAAAGACAACCTAGCAGGTCAGTGGGAAAACTGTTGGACCTGGGTGAGAGAAGTCTGCAGTAGTCAGGCCCCAGCCATAAGGTGGTGGGGGTGGCTGCAGTGCAGCAGCAGCAGTGGAGGCAACAGCAGTAGGCCCACAGATGCTGGGGGGAATCAACTGGCCAATCAAAGCGGGAATACAGGGATCTCTTTGCTGGCACCGAGTCAGGGTCCTCTTGCTTTGCCCTACTTGGATCTTGGTCACAATCCTGGTTAATGGTCCTTGGGGGAGGAGAAGCACTGGGGTGGCAGAGTTTGCGGTGGCTGTGGAAAGAGAGTCTCCTCCTGATAGTTACATGGCAGAAAGAGGTACTTGCACTCACAGACCAGAACACAGACCAGGAGAGGAGTATCATACCACCTCAGAACAGAAGTAGCTCTGAAAACAGTAGTGCAAAACCCCTGAAGCTTGGGACAGAGAATCCTCCACTCTGGAAGCAGTCATATCCTGACAAAGAACTCAAGAGTCAAGTAATTGGCTGGGAAAATGATCAGAGAGTGTTAAAGGACTCATACTATAGAATCTTACTTTGGTGACAAAGAAGATCAAAATATACAGTCAGAAAAAGTCAAAAAAGTCAAAGATCCTACATGAAAAGCCTCCAAGAAAAATATGAATTGGTCTCAGGCCATGGAGGAGCTCAAAAAGGATTTGGAAAATCAAGTAAGAGAAGCAGAGAAAAAATTGGGAAGAGAAATGAGAGTGATGCAAGAAAATCATGAAAAAAGGCAACAGCTTGCTAAAGGAGAACCTAAAAAATAGTGAAGAAAATAACATCTTAAAAAATGGACTAACCCAAATGTCAAAAGGGGTCCAAAAATCCAATGAGGAGAAGAATGCCTTAACTAACAGAGTTAGCCAAATGGAGAAGGAGGTCTAAAAGATCACTGGAGAAAATAATTGCTTAAAAATTAGAATGGAGCAAGTGGAAGCTAGTGACTTCATGAGAAATCAAGAAATTTTAAAACAAAAGAATGAAACAACAGATGATGATGTGGAAATTTCTCTTTGGAAAAACTACTGTCCTGCACAATAGATACGGGGAGATAATTTAAAAATTATCAAACTACTTGAAAGCCACGATGAAAAAAGACCCTAGGAATCCATTTTTCAAGAAATTTCTCTTCCCAATTTTTCCTCTATTTCTCTAACTTGCTTTTCCAAATCCTTTTTGAGCTCTTACATGGCCTAGGACCAGTTCATGTTTTTCTTGGAGGCTGCTGTTGTAGGCTCTTTGAATCTGTTAACTTCTTCTGTCTGTATGTTTTGGTCTTCTTTGTCACCAAAGAAAGAATCCAAAGTCAGAGACTGAATCTGGGTGTGTTTTCGCTGCGTGGCCATATTCCCAACCAACTAACTTGACCCTTGAGTTTTTCAGCGGGGTATGACTGCTTGTAGACTAAAGAGTTCTATGTTCCACATTGGGGGGGATGTGCCAGCTCTGCCACACCAGCACTCCTCCTTCCCCAAGAACCCCCAACCCGGACTGGGCTTAAATCTTCAGCAGGTTGTGCACTCCTGCTCTGATCCGCCACTTAATTCCTCCCACCAGGTGGGCCTGTGGCCGGAAGCAACTGCAGCTGTAGCTGTCCCACCTCCGCTGCCCCAGGGGCGGTGGCCGAACTGCAAACTCCTTCCACTCCCGCAGCTTTTCCCACTAACCTTCTCCACTTTCTTTGGTGTTTGTGGGTTGAGAAGTCTGGTAACTGCTGCAGCTCACTGATTCAGGGCACCAGGGCATGCTCCACTTGGCTCCTGCTCTGGTTGGTCCGCGCTGCTCACACTGGGCTCTGCTCTGCTCCGCTTCGCTCCCAGCTCCCAGCTTCCAGCTCCGTGTGGGATAGACCTCACCCAGAGACCATCCAGGCTGTCCTGGGCTGGAGCCCTGCTTGCCTCTGCTGTTTTGTGGGTTCTGCAGTTCTAGAATTGGTTCAGAGCCAGTTTTTATAGGTTTTTGGAGGGACTCGGCGGGAAGCTCATGCTAGTCCCTGCTTTCCAGCTGCCTTCTTGGCTCCACTCTTTCAAGACATTATCAAGGAAAACTGTCCTGATATTCTAGAGCCAGAGGATAAAATAGAAATTGAAAGAATCAACCAAATGCATCTTGAAAAAGATCCCCAAAAGAAACCTCCTTGGAATATTGTAGCCAAATTCCAAAGTTCCCCGATCAAGGAGAAAATATTGCAAGGAGACAGAAAGAAACAATTTGATAGTGTGGAAACACAATCAAGTTAACACAAAATTTAGCAGCTTCTACATTAAGGGATCGGAGGGCTTGGAATATGATACTCCAGAGATCAAAGGAGCTAAGATTAAAACCAAGAATCACCTACGCAGCACAAGTGAATATAACACATCAGTGCAAAATGTCGATTTTAATGAAATAGATGACTTCCAAGCATTCTTGATGAAAAGACCAGATCTGAATAGAAAATTTGACTTTCACATATAAAAATCAAGAGAAGCATGAGAAGGTAAACAGGAAAGAGAAATCATAAGGGACTCACTAAAGTTAAACTGTTTACATTCCTATATGGAAAGATGATATTTGTAAGTCATGAGACCTTTCTCAGTATTGGGGTAGTTGAAGGCAACATACATATATATATATATATATACACACACACACACACACATACATATATATATATACATACATATATTTTATATATATATATATAGACAGAAGGTACACGGTGAGTTGAATATAAAAGGGATGATATCTTAAAAATAAAATTAAGGTGTGAGAGAGGAACATATTGGGAGAGGGAGAAAGGCAGAAATAGAATGTGGTAAATTATATCACATAAAAGTGGCAAGAAAAAGCTGTTAGAATGGAAGGGAAAAGGGGGTAGGTGAAAGGGAATGAGTGAACCTTGCTCTCATTAGATTTGGCTTAATGTGGAAATAACATACAGACTCAGTAGGGTATCTTACCCTACAGGAAAGTAGGGGGTAAGGTGATAAGAGGGGATAGATGATAGCACAGAGGGCAGATTGGAGGGGAGGTAGTCAAAAGCAAACACTTTTGAAAAGGGACAGGGTCAAAGGTGAAAACTGAATAAAGGGGGATAGGATAGGATAGAGGGAAATACAGTTAGTCTTTCACAACATGACTATCATGGAAGTGTTTTGCATAATGATACATGTATAACCTATATTGAATTGCTTATTTTCTCAAGGAGGTCTATGGTGAGGGAAGATGGGAGGGAATTTGGAACTCAAAGTTTTAAAAAGAAATGTTAAAAATATTGTTTTTACATGCAACTGGGAAATAAAATATACAGGCAATGGGGTATAGAAATCTATCTTGCCCTACAAGAAAGTAAGGGGAAATGGGATAAGGTGTAGGAGTGGGGTGATAGAAGGGAGGGCAGGCTGGAGGAAAGGGCAATCAGAATATATGCCATCTTGGAGTGGGGGGGGAGAGTAGAGATGGGGAGAAAATTTGTAACTCAAAATCTTGTGAAAATGAATATTGAAATCTAAAAATATATTTAAAAATTAAAGCATTTGTTGAGGTCTTCATCAAGGGTTATTAACATACTAAATCAGACAATTTAGCCTGGTGAAGTGAAAATATTATCCATATTCACATTTTCACATCATTTTTAGATGTGCTAACTTTACCTAATTTATATGTTTGCAAAATGTAAACATATGTTATCTCCTATGATCCTTACAATAACTCTATGAGGTAGGTGCTATTTCTATGACTGTTTTATAAGTGTGAAAACTGAAGCTGAGATATACACTTGTCCAGGTGTGTAAGTAGGTGTCTAAAGTAGTATTTGAACTGATGTCACCTTGATAGCATTCTATCCACTACTGTTGCCAATAAGCTACCTGTACAAATATATAAATACTAAAATCACATGGAAAATCAATCGGTAACTCTATATTAGATTGAGGATTATTGATTAATATTAGATAATGAAGAAATTGCAGTCTAATATGTATTGCCTATGAATTTGCCCAAACTTACAATTAGAGAATACTTCATAATGGCCGGATTCTTTTACAAATAATTTCTGAACATTAGGAAGGAGCTAAAGGTATAGTCATGGACTGTTTCTGCTGAAATTAATTTTAAGACACTCATGTATAGGAGTAGCATATTTAAGCTGTATTGACCAAACATATATTAGACCCCAAGCCTCTCTAATGTATCAGGCCAAGAGCATGTTTATATCTGTCTGTTGACTGGCTAATGAAAGATAATGAGAGTGGTACCATAGATAGTAACAAGTAAGTTGTGTGGGGTGGGAGATCTTTGTTGGTCCTAAATTTTCTGATATGAATTTTCAAAGGGCCTTCTTTTACAAAGTGCCATGAATATAGAGTTATAGCTAAAATTGAAACAAAAACCTCACTCTTTTTGACCATAAGGAAAGCTTGCTTGTTTTAAATAATTTTGGGATTTTCTATTCACATCCAGAATGATGTAAGCTACTTGAAATACATATATGTGCATATACTGATGTTACTTTTTGGATTTTTTAGTTGTCACATAATTTGCTCAAAGTCAGAACTATGTTAATGGGAACAAAAGTGCGATCTTGAAAGAAGCAGTAAACATTACTTGTCATCTCAACACCCTCTAAGTTCCTTAAGAAAAATTTCTTTCACAAAGAAATGAGTTTTTGTCTGAATTCTATCATCAAATAACTTTGACCTTGGTGTAATGGGAAGTAAAGTGGGACTTTTGGTTGTCTTCTGTTTTGGAGTGCTTCTCAGCACTAAGGCAATCAAGTGCCTTGGAGTCTTGCCTTTGTTTCAATCAAGAGTCTTTGATTGAATCTAGAGTCTTTGATGAGAAGGCATGAGAAGGCTTTGGTCTCATGGGTTTGAGTTTCATGGTTCTGATGCCCTCAGACCCTGAAGAAGTTTATATATACTCTGAAGTTAGCATTTTGCTTGTGGCTCACTCACTGGAAGAGTGTCTTGTGATTTGACCAGATGAGATCCTTGGAGCCCCCTGGCTTTGAAAAACCCAGATGTTGGTGCTTCTGTCTATGGTACCTATGTATGCAATGTCTTGGTCAGATGGCCAGAAGCCTGTCTGTTGATTCATGCTATTTTGCTCTGTTTATATAATTTCTGCCTGTAGTTTCTGTTTGTGTTCTCTCTGAAGTTCAGGGTGCTGACTTTCCTCCCTGAACTAAGTGAATGATTTATGTATGTTTAATTAAAGGAAGATTGTTAAGCCCTTAAAATTGCTTTCCCTTAGAAAAGCATATTAAAGAACCTGTGCTAGTAGCCCTCCTTTCTGCTGGTGTTATTGGTCTTACACAGCTGCAGTAGTGGCAAGTAACATGGTTGTTGCACTTGAGCAAGTTGTTTCATCTCTCTGGTCCTCACTTTCCTTGTGTGTAAAATTATGGGGCCTTTAGGGAATTAATTCCACTTCAGAAAATTTAGAATGAAAATAAAATTATCCTCTGGGCAATCCTTTATTTCTTTTTAAAATTAATTTATTTTTGGTTTGCAACACTCAGTTCCACAAGCTTATGAGTGTTAAATTTTCTTCCCTTCCTTCTCTTCTCTCCTCTCCAAGACACCATGTGATTTGACATAGGCTTTACATATAAATGTAATACATATTAAATGTATTTTCCCATTACTCATGTTGTAAAGAAGAATTATAACTAATGGAATTAATCATGAGAAAGAAGAAGGAAAACAAAACAAAAAGAGACAGAGAAAAGAGCAGACTTCAAATCTGCATTCAGACTCCACAGTGCTTTCTCTGGATGTTCTCAGCTTGCAGATGGTAAGGGGGTATGACAACTAGTAATAAGGAGATTACAGGGGGGCTGGTATTGAGAGGACGGATCTGTTGCATGGCCCATGCATGTTTCTGGATCACAGATCCAAAGGGGGGGAAGAACATTAGCAGAAATAATGGTCCTGGACACAGTTCCTGGGCAGGAAAAAAGTGTCTGTCCTTGTCCATAGAGAAGAGCATAGGCCAGGAAAGCAGTTATTATGAGTCTCCTTATATCATACCACCTTAGAATCCCTGAAAACTTATGGGCCCCTAGAACTAGCTCTGAAAACACCAGCATGAAAACCTGAAGCTTGAGACAGTGCCCCTCAATCCTGGTAGGAGAACTCAAAATCAACATGAAGTTAAAAGTCAAGAAATATCATGAAAAAATGAGGAAACAATAAAAAAGTAACTGACCATGGAAAATTGCTATGCAGAAAGGAAGAATCAAAACACAAACTCAGATGAAGACAGAATGTCAAAACAGCTACTTGCAAAGCCTCAAAATATATGAATTCCTCTCAGGCCCTGAAAGAGCTGAAAAAAAAATTTAAAATCAAACAAGAATGCTAGAGCAAATATTTTGAAAGTAATTTGAGAGATACAATAGAATCCCCCAAAATAAAACTGCTTGGTAAAAGAGACACAAAATTCCTGAAGAAAATCTTACCTTGAAAAAATTAGAATATTCTAATTGGTAAAACATGTCACAAAAATCCACTAAAGAAAACTCCTGTAAAAGCAGATGTGGCCAAATAAGAAAAGAGGTACAAAAATTCTCTGAAGAAAATAACTCTGTAAAAATTCCAATTAGATGAGTGGAAGCTAATGACTCTGAGACATCAAGAATCAGTCAAACAAAATCAAAAGAATGAAAAAATGGAAGAAAATTTAAAATGTCTCATCAGAAAAACAACTGACATGGAATACAGGTCAAGGAGAAATAATTTAAAAATTATTGTACTATATGAAAGCCAGGATCAAAAAATGATCCTAGAAGTCATATTTCAAGAAATTATTTAAGAAAACTGGTCTCATATGCTGGACCTGAAAGTAAAATAGAAATTGAAAAAATTCACTGTTCACCTCCTGAAAAAGATGCCAGAAAGAAAACTCCCCAGAAAAATATAGCCAAATTCCAGAACTTCCAGATCAAAGAGATAATATTACAAGCAGGCAGAAAGAAACAATTCAAATAAAGTGGAGCCACAGTCAAGAAAACACAAGACTTAGCAGTTTCTACCTTAAAGAATTGGAGGGCCTGGAATATGATATTTCAAAGGGTAGGAGCTAAGATTATATGCAAGCAACAACTACTCAGAAAAATTGAGTATAATCCTTCATGGAAAAATGGACATTTAATGAAATAGAGTACTGTCAAGCATTCCTGTTGAAAAGACCAGAGCTTAGATGAAAATGTTATTTTCAAATACAAAGCTCAAGAAAAGCACAAAAAGGTAAACATGAAAGAGAAATCATAATGGATTCATTGAGGCTAAACTGTGTACATTCACACATGGGAAGATGGAACTTGTAACTCCTAAGAACTTTCTCATTTCTAGGGCAGTTAGTAGGACTATACGAAGACAGAGTTACATGAGTATAAGTTAATGCAATAGCAATCCACTAACAGGTCATGTGACCTGCTTACATCACAAGAAGCCTAAGTCACATATGGTGGGAGGAGCTTACTTAGAGGAAAAGGAAATTGTTTCACAGGAAATGCTAAGAAAGCAGTTAAAGCAGTTATGAGAGTCAGAGATGAGGGAGAGAGCAGACATGCTGTGCTGTAACTTTGCTTGTTACTTGGGAAGGCCCCAGTGGGGGTGGGGTGGTGGAATGATTTTACTGATGTCTAGGTTCCATACTGTGATATTATGTATCAAATTCTTTGCTGCTGTGATGGATTGGGTGGATGGCTTATAGGATCTAGTCCTCTGCTGTCTGAATAAATGGTTTACTTCTTCTACCTTCTATGTGGAGAGTCTTGTATATTTTGTGATACAGAACCACATAGGCATTTTGACAATTATGATCTCTATTTTTATTCTTGCCTTGCTGATACAGTTAATTATGATGGAATGAAAAAATGATAAAATATAGGTGTGAGAAAGAAGGTGGTCTAGGAGAATGGGAAAGGAGAGGTAGAAGGGGATAAATTATTGCACATACAGGGGGTACAGAAGAGCTTTTCTAGCAGAAGGGAAGGTGGGGGTTGTAGGGGCCAATGCTTGAAACTTACTCTCATCAATGCTGGCTGAAAGAAGGAACAACATGCACTCTCAGGTGGGTATAGAAATCTATTTTATTCTACAAGGAAGCAAGAGGGGATGGAGATAAGAGAAAAAGTGGAGGGGATTGATAAAATGGAGGGCAGATTGGGGAAGGGAGTGATCAAAATCAAAACATTTTTGAGGAGGGACAGGCTGAAAAGAGAGAGAGAAAATAAAAAGGGAAAAAAGCATGAAGGAAAGAAATACATTATTAGTAATCATGCCAGCAAATGTAAATGGGATAAACTCATCCATAAAATGGAAGTAGATATCTGAATGGATTAAAAGTCATAATGCTATTTGTTGTTTACAAGAAGCACACTGGAGTCAGAGAGACACACAAAGAATTAAAAACAACTGACTAGAGCAGAATCAATTATGTTTCAGCTGAAGGAAAAAAGGTAGAGGTAATAAACATGATTTCAGTCACAGTAAAAGCAAAAATAGGTATAATTAAAAGAGATAAACAGGGAAACTCTATTTTACTAAAAGGTACCAGAGACAATGAAGTGATATCAATACTAAATATATATACATATATATGTGTATATATATATATTATATATATATATACATATTATATATATATAATATATATAATGTATAGATATATATACACCAAATAGTTTAGGATACAAATTCTTAAAGGAAAAATTAAAAGAGCTACAGTAGGAAATAGATAGTAAAACTATATTGGTGAGAGACCTCAAGTTTCCGCTCTCAGAACTAGATAAATCTAACCAAAAAATGAACAAGAAAGAGCTCAAGGAGATAAATAAAGTTTCAGAAAAGTTAGATATGATAGAACTTTGGAAAAAACTGAATAAAAATAGCAAGGAGTACACATTTTTCTGAGTGGTATGTGGCACCCACACAAAAACTGACCATGCATTAAGACATGAAACCTGCCCAACTAAATGCAGAAAAATTAAATGCATCCTTTTTAGATCATAATGCAATACAAACAGCTAATTCAAGAAAAGACCATGCAAACATAGATTAAAATCTAATTGGCAACAAATATAATGCTAAAGAAAGAACGTGACTAAGAACAGAAAATTGAAATAGTCATTAATTTCATTACAGAATGACAATAATGAGACACATACCAAAATTTATGGGATGTAGCCAAAGCGGTATTTAGGAAAATTTTCTCTTTCTAAATGTCTACATCAATAAAATGGAAAAAGAAAGCTGACCATATAACTAAAAAAAACTAGAAAAAAAAAACAAATTTACAATCCATAATTAAATACTAAATTCGAAATCCAAATAGTTAAAGGAGAGATTAATAAAAGTGAAAGAAACAAAACATTGAAGTAATAAATCAAATTAGGAGGTGGTGTTATGAAAAAAAAATAGACAATCCATTGGTTAATTTGATTTAAAAAAAAGAAGACAACCAAGTTATCAGTGTCAAAAATGAAAGGGTGTATTTACCCTCAATGAAGAGGAAATTAAAACAATTATTAGGAGCTATTTTGCCCAATTTTATGCCAATAAGCCTAACAATATAAATGAAACTGACGAATATTTACAAAAATATAAATTGCCCTAACAGAAGAAGAAATAAGCCATTTAAATGCTCCATCTTAAAAAAGAAAGAAATTGAACAAACCATCAATGGGCTCCCCAAATGAAAAAACAAAACAAAACAAAACAGCAGAACCTGATGGATTCACAAGTGAGTTCAACCAAACTTTTGAAGAACAATTAATTCCCATAGCATATAAACTATTTAGAATGAGAGGCAAAGATGGAGTTCTACCAAATTCCTTTTATGACATGAGTGTGTTTTGTGGATACCTAAACCTAGAAGAGCAAAAACAGAAAAAGAAAACTATAGGCCAATTTTCCTAATGAGTATTGATGCAAAAAATTTAAATAAAATATTAGAAAGAAGATTAAAGCAATATGTCCCAAAGATCAGGTACTATGACCAGAGGGAATTTATACCAGGAAAACTATCAGCATAACTGATGATTTCAACAACAAAAACAAAATAATATGATTATATAAATACATGCAGAAAATGCTTTTGACAAAATACAACACTCATTCTTATTAAAAACATAAGAATAAATGTGGCTTTCTGAAAAATGATAAGTAGTATAGATCTAAAACCATCAGCAAGCATTACCTGTAATGAGGATAAGCTAGAAGCCTTCCCTGTTAGATAAGGTATGAAGCAAGAATGCCCATTGTCACCATTATTATTCAAAGTTGTGCTAGAAATGTACTAGAAAAAATAAGAGAAGTAAAATAAATTGAAAGAAATAGAGTAGGCCAAGAGGAAGCAAACTATCACTATCTGCAGATGATAGGATGTTATACTTAGCGAATCCACTAATAAACTAGTTGAAACAAGTAACAACTTCAGCAAAGCGGCAGAATATAAAATAAATCCTCACAAATCATCAGGGTTGCTATATATTAGCAACAAAGTCCAGCAGCAAGGGAGAAAAAGAGAAATTCTATTTAAAATAACTGTCGATAATATAAACCATTTGGGAATCTACTTGCCAAGAAAAAACCAAGGATTATATGCACACAATCATAAAACACTTTTCACACAAATAAAGTTAGATCTAAATAACTGGAAAATTATTAATTGCTTAAGGCAAGGCTGAGACAAGATAATGAAAATTAGACTTCTACCAAAATTAATTGACTTATTCAATAGCATAGAAATCATACCACAACAATTATTTTATGGAGGTAGAAAAACAATAGCAAAATTCATCTGGAAGAACAAGAGAATATCAAGGGCATCAATGAAAAAAATAATGAATGAAGATGGCCTAAACAGAACTCCAACTGTTTTATAAAGCAATCTTCTAAACTATTTGGTACTGACTAAGGAATAGAGTGGTGGATCAGTGGAATATATTAATTACACAATACACAATAGTAAGTGATGACAGTAGTGGAGTGTTTGAAAAACCCCAAAAGCTAAGCTCTTAGGATAAAAACTCACTATTTGACAATGATTGCTCGGAAAACTGGAAAGCAGTATTGCAGAAACTAGCAACATCTCCTGTCATATATGTGGTGATATATATGTCAAGATGTGGTGAAAATGGGTAAATGATTTAGACATAAGAGGTCATACCATAAGCAAATTAGACAGGCATGGAATAGTTTATATGTCAGGTATGTGGATAAGGGAAGGATTTATGTACAAAAATTCAGAAAACATTCTGGGAAGTAAAATGGATAACTTTGATTATATAAACAAAACCAAATGCACCCAAAAGTAGAAGGAAAGCAGAAAACTGGGAAATTTTTACAGCCGGTTTCTCTGATAAAATCCTCATTTTTCAAATTTATAGAAAACTGAATCAAATTTATAAGAATGCAAGTAATTTTCCAAATTCAAAGGTTATGAACAGGCAGTTTTCAGATGAATAAATCAAAGCTATCTATAATTACATAAAAATGTTCTAAATTGTTATTGATTATAAAAATATAAATTAAAACAACTGCCAAGGACCACCTCACACCTGTCAGATTGGCTAATATGACAAAAGACAAAAATGACAAACGTTGCAGAAGATTTGGAAATTGTGCATGAAGTTGCAAACTGATAAATCCATTCTAGAGAGAAATTTGGAATTATGCCCAAAAGACTATTAAATTGTACGTACCCTTTGTGCCAGCAATACTACTTCTAAGTCTGTTTCTGAGAGGTATATTTTTTAAAATGGAAAAGGACCATTTATGTACAAAAAATATTTATAGCAGGTCTTTTTGTAGTGTCAAGGAACTGCAAATTGACAAGACATCCATCAATTGAGAATGGCTGAAAAAGTTGTGTCATAGGATTATGATGGAATACTATTCTGCCATAAGAAATGATGAGGTGGGATAATTTCAGAAAAACCTAGAAACACTTATATGAACTGATGCAAAGTGAAGTAAGCAGAACCAGGAATACATTACACTGAGTAACTTCAATATTTCATTATGATCAACTGTGAATGACTTAGCTTTTCTCAGCAACATAATGATTTGTTGTTGGGGCAGCTAGGTGGCACAGTGAGTAGAGCACTGGCCCTGGACTCAGGAGGACCTGAATTCAAATGTGGCCTCAGGCACTTGACACACTTACTGTGTTACCTTGGGCAAGTCACTTAACCCCAATTGCCTGCCTTCCCCTCTCAAAAAAATGATTTGTTGTTATTGTCCTTTATTTTCAAAGGAGACCAAAATGACATCAGAATGTTGGGGTCACTGTGTTTGAGGCAATGATCTAAGACAATTTTGAAGGACTCATTATCAAAAATTCTATCCACCTCTAATTAATGAACTGATGAAGTCTAAAATGCAGATCAAGATCAACACATAATTTTGTTTTTAACTTTTTAAATTTTTTCTTGTTTTTTTTTCAGTCTGTGTTTTCTTCACAACATGACTAATATGGAGATGCGATTTGCATGACTGCCCTTGGATAATGCCTATCAAATTTCTTACTGTCTTAGGGAGAGGGGAAGAAGGGCATGAGGGAGATAATTTGGAAATCAATAGTTTTTAAAAAATGAATGTTAAGATTTTTACATGGATTTTAAAAATAACATAATTATTAAAACAAATTCAATTCAACTGATATTCATTAAGCTTCTACTTTCCACCAGAGGCTGTGGTTACAAAGACAAAAATAAGAATATAAAAGTCTCTGCCCTCAAGGATTTTCATGCCCCTGGAGCTGAAATCATTTTGAAATAAAGGGACATTATATATAAACTATTTTTATTTTACACTTAATTGTAGACTATATTGTATTGCTTTCAAATTGTGTCAAGGGATTTATTACTAGAAGGTAAGAGAGATCATTTAGACCATCTTTATCATTTTATGGATGAGAAATCAGAAAGGTTAAATAATCTCTTCAAGTTATATAGGTAGTAAATAGCAGAGTAGATCTCTTGACTACAAAACCTTCATTCTTTCTACTAGGCAATACCATGCAGATTTTGTGTAAGTACTATTATCTCTAAAAAACCGTAAGCTACTTGAGGGCAGTGTCTTTTGGGGAAGGGGTTCAGAGTATCTGTCTCTACCCACTGTAAAGACAAACTGTAAGTGAAAAGATCTTCATGCACCACCTCCCTTCATTTGAATAGGCTTCGGGTAGGGCTCCAGCTGGGGCCAAGGAAGGGAGGTCTGATGAGATCTTTACTCCTAAGTAGGCCCCAAATCCCTAATTACTAGCTGCTAAGCCAATTCAGGTATGAAGCCTTCAGGGATCTAAGGACAGTTGCTAAGACCACAGCCAATGGTATTTTCCTAAGTTCCAGTCAATCAGATGATGTTCTAGTCTGTTGAATGATGTCCAAGGAGTGTATAAAAAGAGAGAATAGAGTTGTTTGTTTGGAACTCTCAGTCATGGAAGAGCTGCATGTGACTCTGGGTAAGCCATTATTAAGAGGTCCCCAGCTCATAAACCCAGATGCTGATGTTTTCCTGGTAACTACAAATTGTGATTTGGTCTGTTTATATTGGTTTGTAATTTGTTTGTATTTGTTCTGAAGTTCAGGTTGCTGGCTTTTCCTCCTGAGCTAAGCAAATGATATTTGTATGTTGGATTAAAGTAAGATTGTTAACTCCTTAATGTTACTTTCCTTAGTAAAGCAGATCAAAAGAACCTCTGCTGGCAGATCTTCTTGCTGGTCTTGTTGTTCTTGTACCCCAACAGCAGCTGCTAGCCTAATTGTTACTACACCCACCTCCCTGTGTCTTGTGAATTTCGAAAGATAATTTTATACGTCAACATTCTAGGAGTATCTACGGAATAGCAATAGCTGAGAGCAGTATCTCCATCAGAAGGCAAAGGAAGAAGTAGATACATTTGAGGAAAGGTAGCTTCAGAGAAACTTCATTAGGGAGAAAAAACATTCTATTCAAGCATGAATTGTGACTTGCCTCTTTGATACAAGTACTCTTTCAGCCTGAGTCCAGTTTCCTTAGATTATTTACATACTTGTGTTCAAGTCATTTAGAAAAGGGTGGAGGTTTTTGTACTGTGTTCTTACTATACTACCTTAGTAAATATCCTTTGTAAAACCTCATACTTTTAATTGGTTAATTGCTACTGAGGAGGTGTTCTGTTTTTTTTTTTAACTTTTTAATTTTTATTTTTGTTTTTTTAAAATTTATTTAATATATTTAGTTTTCAGCATTGATTTTCACAAAAGTTTGAATTACAAATTTTTCCCCGTTTCTACACTCCCCCCACTCCAAGATGGCATATATTCTGGTTGCCCCATTCCCCAGTCAGCCCTCCCATCTGTCACCCCACTCCCTTCCCCTCACCCTTTCCCTTCTTTTCTTGTAGGGCAAGATAAATTTCTAGGCCCCATTGCCTGTGTATCTTATTTCCTAGTTGTATGAAAAAAACTTTTTTTCTTCTTGTTGTTTTTGAACATCTATTTTTAAAACTTTGAGTTCCAAATTCTCTCCCCTCTTCCCTCCCCACCCACCCTCCCTAAGAAGGCAAGCAATTCGACATGGGCCACATGCGCATCATTATGTAAAACCCTTCCCCAATACTCATGTTGTGAGAGATTTAACTATATTTTGCTCCTTCCTAACCTATTCCCCTTTATTGAATTTTCTACCTTGACCCTGTCCCTTTTCGAAAATGTTTGTTTTTGATTACCTCCTCCCCCTATCTGTCCTCCCTTCTATCATCCCCCCTTTTTTATCTTCTTCCTCCTTCTTTCCTGTGGGGTAAGATACCCAATTGAGTGTGTGTGGTATTCCCTCCTTAGGTCAAATCCAATGAGAGCAAGATTTACTCATTCCTCCTCACCTGCCCCCTCTTCCCTTCCTACAGAACCACTTTTTCTTGCCACTTTTATGCAAGATAATTTACCCGATTCTATCTCTCCCTTTCTCCCTCTCTCAGTATATTCCTCTCTTATCCCTTAAATTGATTTTATTTTTTAGATATCATCCCTTCATATTCAACTCACCCTGTGCCCTGTGTGTGTGTGTGTGTACATATATATATATATATACACATACACATATATATATATATACATATACACACATATGTATATATATGTATAAACATATATATGTATGCATATTCCTTTCAGCTACTATGATATTGAGGTCTCACGAATCATACACACCATCTTTCTGTGTAGGAATGTCAACAAAACCATTCAACTTTAGTAAGTTCCTTATGATTCCTCTTTCTTATTTACCTTTTCATGCTTCTATTGATTCTTGTGTTTGAAAGTCAAATTTTCTATTCATCTCTAGTTTTTTCACTGAGAAAGCTTGAAAGTCCTATATTTTATTGAAAATCCATATTTTGCCTTGGAGCATGATACTCAGTTTTTCTGGGTAGGTTATTCTTTGTTTTAACCCTCGCTCCATTGACCTCCGGAATATCATATTACAAGCCCTTCAGTCCCTTAATGTGGAAGCTGCCAGGTCCTGGGTTATCCTGATTGTTTTTCCACAATATTCAAATTGTTTCTTTCTGGCTGCTTGCAGTATTTTCTCCTTGACATGGGAGCTCTGGAATTTGGTGACAATGTTCCTAGGAGTTTTCTTTTTGGTATCTATTTGAGGAGGCGATCTGTGGATTCTTTCAATTTCTATTTTACCCTCTTGTTGTAGAATATCAGGGGAATTCTCTTTAATAATTTCTTGAAAGATGATATCTAGGCTCTTTTTTTGATCCTGGCTTTCAGGTAGTCCAATAATTTTAAAATTATCTCTCCTGGATCTATTTTCCAGGTCAGTGGTTTTTCCAATGAGATATTTCACATTGTCTTCCATTTTTTCATTCCTCTGGTTCTGTTTTATAATATCTTGATTTCTCATCAAGTCACTAGCTTCCACTTGCTCCAATCTCATTTTGAAGGTAGTATTTTCTTCAGTGGTCTTTTGGACCTCCTTTTCCATTTGGCTAATTCTGCCCTTCAAGGCATTCTTCTCCTCACTGGCTTTTTGGAGCTCTTTTGCCATTTGAGTTAGTCTATTTTTTAAGGTGTTGTTTTCTTCAGTGTATTTTTCAGTATTTTTTTGGGTCTCCTTTAGCAAGTCATTGACTTGTTTTTCATGGTTTTCTTGCATTTCTTGTCCAAATATTTCCTCTACTTCTCTAACTTGCTTTTCCAAATCTTTTTGAGCTCTTCCATGGCCTGAGACCAGTTCATGTTTTTCTTGGAGGCTTTTGTTGTGGGCTCTTTGACTTTGTTGACTTCTTCAGGCCATATGTTTTGGTCTTCTTTGTCACAAAAGATGGATTCCAAAGTCTGAGACTGAATCTGGGTGTGTTTTTTCTGCCTGGCCATGTTCCCAGCCAACTTACTTGACCCTTGAGTTATTCGTGGGGGTATGACTCCTTGTAGAGCAAAGAGTACTTTGTTCCAAGCTTGAGGGGATGCACCATTGATTTCAGAGCTATTTCTATACAACGAGCTCTGCCACACCAGCACTCCTACTTCCTCAAGGACCACCAAACCAGACCTGACACAAATCTTCAGCAGGCTGTGCACTCCTGCTCTGATCTGCCACTTAATCCCTCCCACCAGGTGGGCCTGGGGCCAGAAGCAACTGCAGCTGTAGTTCTGTAGCTGCACCTCCCCCGCTGCCCCTGGGGCGGTGGCTGAACCTCAAACTCTGTCCCCCGCAGCTTTTCCCACTAACCTTCTTTGTTGTCTTTGGTGTTTGTGGGTTGAGAAGTCTGGTAACTGCCACAGCTCACTGATTCAGGGTGCTAGGGCCTGTCCTGCCTGCCTCCTGGTCTGGTTGGTCCTGCTGCCTCCCATGCTGAGCTCTGCTCCCCTCCACTCTGTGCACAATAGACCTCATCCAGCGACCATCCAGGCTCTCCTAGGCTGGATCCCTGCTTCCCTCTGCTATTTTGTGGGTTCTGCAGTTCTAGACTTTGTTCAGAGCCATTTTTATAGGTTTTTGGAGGGACGTGGTGGGGAGCTCACGCAAGTCCCTGCTTTCCAGCCACCATTTAGAGGAGGTGTTCTGTTAACTGATTACATTCTATTATCTAACTTATTGGATTTGACTTGTGATCACTAGCACTAGAAAACCCAGAACCCTGAGAGAAGACGTAGTAGCTGCCTATTAGGGCCCAACCCAGAAATGATACCATGAATTTTCCATACATACTTCCAGGGTCGTTTTTTTGTTTAAAAATTTATGTAGCCACACAATCACAAAATCATTATTTTATCTGGTTGATTTACATTACCTAGGCTGTAGCCATTCCCTCTTTCATTGGACTTGGAATTTGCCTTCTGTTTGACAAAAAAGCTATTCTGAAATTGTCTAGTAGAAAAGGAACAAACTAACTTAAAATAAAATATTATTTGGTGGGGGTAGTGGGACTAAAGTTCCTCATAACGAACTGGAGAGGTGAAGGACAGTTCTTGACCCCAAGAACTTTACAGTCAAATGGAAGAGACAATTATACATACACACACAGACACACACACACACACACATATATATATATATATATATATACACACACACATATATATATACACACATATATACATATATACACATATAATACAACTTATATATACAAACATGTATAATACATATATATATATACACATATATGTACACATACAACACACACATATGAGAGAGAGAGAGAGAGATAAAAGATCAATAGGAATTTGGAAAGACAGGAAAGGTTAAAAATGCTCCTATAGCAAGTTATGAAGTTATGAAATGGCAAAAATAAAAATAAAACCAGAAGTAGTATTCAGGAAAAGTGAAAATTTTAGATTTTAATATAAAGCTAGAAAAGAAATTAGAAATCAGTCAGCCCAACCCACTTATTTTCTAGTTAAAAACAAACAAAAAATAATACCCCCCCAAATAAACAAAACAAAACTGAAAGCTGGAAAGCTAAGGAAATTTACCTAAGTGGAAGAATCAGGATTTGAACTCAGCTCTTCTAAGCTCAGATACAGAAAACAACTTGTTCTTTCTTTAGACATTCCTAACCCCAAAAAGAAATGAAGGGTGGGTCTAAAAATAGAAGCTATCACCCAATAAATGTGTAAAGACCATAATGGTCACTTGTATCTCTCAATGCAGTTGACTAAAAGAAAATAAAAGAGGGCCTTGTTAAGGAGATATGTGATTTACAACTTTTCCCGCTCTTTAAGGTCACATTTACTTAAAGACCAATTATTTATCCTGGTACTTTCTGAGATCAGTTGACAGGAACTGTAATATCTAGTCAGTAATGATATAGATATATGTACTTCCTTCCCCTCCTAGCCACAATGCAGGGACCCAAACTTTAAAGCATCTTTCAATGTACTTTCTTCTTTTTATGCTCACAGATCAGTGCTGAAAAGAAAGTCACCTTCATCTGTTTCTGGATTTTTCCCCCCAAAGGCACACATAGCAAATGCCCATGATGCCCATCTTTTTCTGGGCATTCTGACATACCTATTTTTTGATACATCATCTGAATTTGGTGTTAAGGTTAAAAAAGAGCTTTATGATGCCTTTTCCAATCAACATCGGACTAGTCCAAGAGAGCAATTAACTTTGTAGCTAATTTGTCACACTTAATTTGAAATCAGGCACACCATCCTATTAAAGACTATGTTCATGGTGTTTGTGTCTGGCTGAAGGAATAGTAGCCACTGGCAGCTCCCATTTGTCACTTTTCATTTAAATTTCTCTGCTAATAATTTTAGGTCCTAACAACTATGACTGGCATTTATGGATTTCAAAATCAAAGTGAAAATAAGCTACAGGTAAAAACTCAATAGCCTTGATCAATATAAAACTATTTTATAACTGAATGTCCTTCTGCTAAAGCCCAGGAACCAGACCAAAAGTGCATAATGCTAAAAAAGGTTTCTGTGGGATATTTGTTCCCACGGAACAAATATCCCACTTTAATGATGGCTTATAAATTATGATCACAACTGTCCATCATTGTTCTGGACCGTGTAAATACTTTCTCAATGGAAGCTATGTTTCACTGACCCTGCCCTCTCAATACAATGCAAAAAAAAAAAAGAATAAACTCCACCCTCTTTCAGATGTCATCTTCTCCACAGGACTTTACAGTTGTACATGGCTCCTTTTGTCAGACTGCCAAAGTAATGGGATAGGAAAAGGGGATGAGAAAGTAATTGGATATTTCATTGAAATAGGGAATTTTAAGATGAGAAAACTTTATCCCAATGAAGATTAGCACTTTTTCGGACAATTATTAAAGAATTGCTTAGTACAGTGGTATCATACCCAAATAGAGATGGAAGCCACTAGATTGTGCGTAAGTATTCCTGTGGTCTGCATGTTGACTTAGAAAACCACATGTGTTCATCCACTTTAAAAAATTATAAACACATTAAAATCAGACAGAACCACATTTTAATATACTTTGGGCCACACTAGGAAGCGTTGTGCACCACATTTATCCAACAGATCGTGTGTTTAACACTTGTAGCTTAGAGAACAGATTGGTTAAAAGTGACTTGCTGAGGGTTATATAGGCACTATGTGTCAGAGGCAGAACTTAAAACCTACATCCTCCTGATTCTGAGAACAGTTTTGTATTAATTTACTATATATGCTGCCACTAAATGTGAATTTCAAATTTTCACGAAACATAATGTATGTTAGTAAAAACAACAATTACATTGTAGTCAGAAGATTGGGACTTAAATACCTGCTCTACCACTTACTAGTTGTTCCCATATGTGTCATAAAACATTAGCTAGGTGTATTAGGTCATAGTAGGAAAAACAGTGACTGTTTATTTTTTGTTAAAATTTTTTTGTTCTGATACCCCTGACCAGTCCCTCCTCTTCTACTTATTATAGTAAGTTTATAAATAGCCAGTATAAAGTGATAATAATGTGAAGTAAAATTGCAAAGGGGAAATCATATACAAACAACCCCAAAGATCAATAGGAATACAATCTGCAAATTGCATAATATATTAACCAAAAATTAACCAAAAATCACATCCAAAAATCACATATGCTAAATCAAGGGACTCCTTCTAGCCTTTGCTGCGAGGACTTTTTGGCCCTATATTAGGTAAACCTTAAGGTGCAGACATCCACAGTAAAACCAGCAGAACACCAAATAGTACTGATAATTTGAGAAAATGTTAATATGTTTTTTAATATTTAATGTGTTTTCATATTTCAACTTTCATTTCCATAAGGTTTAAATTTTCTTCCCCTCCCTCCCCAAGTCAATCTGCAATCTGATACAATCTGCAATCTCTACACATACATTCCTATTCAAGACATTTTCACATTAGCCGTGTTGCATAGAAGAATTAGAAGGAATAGGAGAAACCATGAGAAACAAAAGAAAACTAAACTAAAAAAAAGAGAAAAGAGTCTGCTTCCCTCTGTATTTCAACTGCATAGTTCTTTCTCTGGATGTGGATAGCAATTTCCATCATGAGTCCTTTGGAAAAGTTTTAGGTCCTTGGATTGCTGAGAAGGGCTGTCTATCAAAATCAGTCTCTGCACAGTGTGGCTGTTACTGTATACAGTGTTCTCCTGGTTTTGCTCACTTCACTCAGCATCAGTTGATATAAATCTTTCCAGGTTTTCCTGGAGTCCACCTGCTCATCATTTCTTATAGCACAATGACACTGCATTACATTCATATACCACAACCTGTTCAGCCATCCCCAGTTGATGGGCATCACCTCAATTTCCAGTTCTTGGCCACCACAGAAAAACCTGCTATAAATATTTTTGTACATGTGAGACATTTTTCCACTTTCATGATCTCTTTGGGATACAGCCTGAGAAGCACTATTGCTGGAACTCTTTTGTAGCGCCCTTTGGGCATAGTTCCAAGTTGCTCTCCAGAATGGTTGGATCAGCTCACAGTTCCAGCAACAATGAATTAGTTTTCCAACTTTCCCACATCTTCCCCAGCATTTATCACTTTCCTGTTTTGTCATGTTAGTCAATCTGATAGCTGTGATGTGGTACCTGTAGTATTAATGTGATTGAAGATATTCCCCACCCATTCAATAGGCCTCAGGAGGGCCTAGGAGGCAAAGCTTGATTATCTTTTTTTGCAGGTAGGCATAAAGCCCCTACTTACTGGGTGCTAAGCCAATGTGAAACCCTCAGGACCCTAAGGGGAGTTGCTAAGACCAGAACCAATGGTATGTGCATTGAGTTCTAGTCAATTATGAATTCAGCAAATCAAAGCCTTGAGTTCTAGTCAATAACATGCTGGCTAGGACTATATAAAATGAGAGCACATCCTTGGAGAGGAGCAGAATTGAAGAGGAGAAGAGAAATGAAGAGGAGAAAAGAAGTGAAGAGGAACAGAACTGAGAGCAGAAGAACTGAAAGGAAGACATTGAGGCAGCAGAACTCAAGAGGGCACTGTAGAACAGACATTGAGAGAACCAGTGTTGGCAGAACTGCAGTTGAGGGTGTTGAGGGGAGAGTTAAGATTCATGAGTGATTGTTTATAGGAAGGCCCTAGCAGGGGGGAAGTGTACGGAATGACTTGGCTCCTTGCTATAATACTTACTGTATTGTAATTTTCTAATTACTACATTTTTAAATTTTTTCTTTTTAATTTAATATTTTTAGTTTTCAGCATTAATTTTCACAAAAGTTTGAATTACAAAATTTCTCCTCATTTCTACCCTCCCACCCACTCCATAATGGCATATATTCTGATTGCCCCATTCCCCACAGCCCTCCTTACTGTCACCCCACTCCCCTCCCATACTCTTTTCCCTTACTTTCTTATAGGGCAAGATAGATTGCTATGCCCCATTGCCTGTATATATTATTTCCTAGCTGCATGCAAAAACTTCTTTTAACATCTGCTTTTAACATTTTGAGTTACAAATTCCATACCCTCTTCCCCCCCACCCTCCCTAAGAAGGCAAGCAAATCAACATAGGCCACATGTGTATCATTATGTAAAACCCTTCCAGAATGCTCATGTTGTGAAAGACTAACTATATTTTGCTCCTTCCTATCTCATCCCCCTTTATTCAGTTTTCTCCCTTGACCCTGTCCCTTTTTGAAAGTGTTTGCTTTTGATTACCTCCTCCCCCTATCTGCCCTCCCTTCTGTCATTCACTCTTTTTATCTCCTTCCTCCTTCTTTCCTGTGGGGTAAGATACCCAATTGAGTGTGTATGGCATTCTCTCCTCAGGTCAAATCTGATGAGAACAAGATTCACTCATTCCCTCTCACCTGCCCCCTCTTCCCTTCCAACAGAAGTGCTTTTTCTTGCCACTTAATGCGAGATAATTTCCCCATTCCATCTCTCCCTTTTTCCCTCTCTCAATTTTATTGTTTTAGGTATCATCCCTTCATATTCAACTCATCCTGTGCCCTCTGTCTACACACACACACACACACACACACACACACACACACACGTATATATATATATATATATATATGTGTGTGTGTGTATATATATATATATATATATATATATTTATGTATATGTATTTGTGTGTGTATGTATGTATGTTCCCTTCAGGTACGCTAATACTGAGGTCTCATGAATTATACACATCATCTTTCCATGTAGGAATGTAAATAGAATAGTTCAACTTTAGTAAGTTCTTTATGATTTCTCTTTCTTGTTTACCTTTTCATGCTTCTCTTGATCTTGTGTTTGAAAGTCAAATTTTCTATTCAGCTCTGGTCTTTTAACTGAGGAAGCTTGAAAGGCCACTATTTTATTTAAAATTCATATTTTGCCTTCAAGCATGATACTCAGTTTTGCTGGGTAGGTGATTCTTGGGTTTAATCCCAGCTCCATTGACATCCAGAACATCATATTCCAAGCCCTTCAATCGCTTAATGTAGAAGCTGCTAGATATTGTGTTTCTCTGATTGTGTTTCCACAATACTCAAATTGTTTCTTTCTGCCTCCTTGCAATATATCCTCCTTGATCTGGGAGCTCTGGAGTTTGGCAACAATATTCCTAGGAATTTTCTTTTTGGGATCTTTTTCAGGAGGCAATCGGTGGATTCTTTCAATTTGTATTTTACCCTCTGGCTAGAACATCAGGGCAGTTTTCCTAGATGATTTCTTGAAAAATGATATCTAGGCTCTTTTTTTATCATGGCTTTCAGGTAGTCCAATAATTTAAAAATTATCTCTCCTGCATCTATTCTCCAGGTCAGTGGTTTTTCCAATGAGATATTTCACATTATCTTCCATTTTTTCATTCCTTTGGTTCTGTTTATAATATCTTGATTTCTCATAAAGTCACTAACTTCCACTTGCTCCAATCTAATTTTTAAGGTGGCATTTTCTTCAGTGTTCCTTTGGACCTCCTTTTCCATTTGGGTAATTCTGCCTTTCAAGGCATTCTTCTCCTCATTGGCTTTTTGGAACTCTTTTGCCATTTGAGTTAGTCTATATTTTTAAGGTGTTATTTCCTTCAGTATTTTTTGGGTCTCCTTTAGCAAGTCATTGACTTGCTTTTCATGGTTTTCTTGCATCAGTAATTTCTCTTCCCAATTTTTCTTCTACTTCTTTAAATTGCTTTTCCAAATGCTTTTTGAGCTCATCCATGGCCTGAGACCAGTTCATGTTTTTCTTTAAGGCTTTTGATGTAAGCTGTTTGACTTTGTTGACTTCTTCTGGCTACATGTTTTGGAGTTCCTTGTCACCAAAGAAAGTTTCCAAAGTGCGAGTCTGAATCTGAGTGCTTTTTTGCTGCCTGGCCATATTTCCAGCCAACTACTTGACCCTTGAATTTTTTTTGTTGGGTATGACTCCTTGTAGAGTATAGAGTACTTTGTCCCAGTCTTGTGGGGCTGTGCTGTTGTTTTCAGAGCTATTTATACACAGCAAGCTCTGCCATACCAGTGTTCCTCCTCCCCCAAGAACTGCCAACCTGTACCATGACTCAGATCTGAGCAGGCTTTGCACTCCTTTTGGGATCTGCCACTTATTTCCTCCCACCAGTTGTGCCTGGGGTCTGAAGCAACTGCAGCTGTAGTTTTGTAGCTCCACCACCTCCCCTACCCCGGGGGCAGTGGACCGACCATGAACTCCTTTCACTCTGTCCCCACAGTTTTTTTCCCACCAACCTTCTCTGTTCTATTTGGTGTTTGTGAATGAGAAATCTGGTAACTGACACAGCTAACTGATTCAGGGAACTAGGGCCTATTCTGCCTTGCTCCCCATCTGGTTGTTCCGGGTGCAGCCCACGCTGAGCTCTGCTCCACTCTGCTCGCAGCTTTGTGTGATAGACTTTACTCTGTGATCATCCAGGCTATCCTGGGCTGGAGCTCTGCTTCCCTCCTATTTATTGTGGGTTCTGCAGTTCTAGAACTTGTTCAGAGCCATTTTTATAGGTGTTTGGTGGGTCCTCGGGGAGAGCCCTAGGCAAGTCCTGCTTTCCAGCCACCATCTTGGCCCTGTCCCCCATTTTTATTCTTTTTTAGTTAGATTTTTTATTTTTAGTTTACAACAGTTTTACATGTTCTTGAGTTTCAAATTTTCTTCCCTTCCCTCCCCTCTCCCATCTCCCCCCAAGACAGCATGCAGTCTGATATAGATTCTATGTGAACCTTTGCATTAAGCTTATTTACCCAACAATCAACTTTCAAAGAAGAATTATGACCAATAGAATGAACCATGAAGAAGAAGAAACAAAACCAAAAATAACAAAAACAAAAGAGAAAAAAGGAGAGCAAATAGTTTGCCTCAATTTGCATTCAGACTCCGTAGTTCTTTCTCTGGATGTAGATAGCTCTCTCCACCATGAGTCCTTTGGAGTTGTCTTTGAACCTTGTGTTGCTGAGAAGCACAAAGTCTATCAGGCTTAGTCCTCACAGAATCCATATATCTGGGGTTGTATATAATCTCTTGTAGTTCTGCTCCACTCACTCAGCATTATATCATGTAGGTTTTTCCAGGTTATTATGAAGTCCATATCTTCCCCATTTCTTATAGCACAATAGTATTCCATTACCTTCATATACTACAACTTGTTCAGCCATTCCCCAATTGATGGGCATGCCCTTGATTTCCAGTTCTTAGCTAGTACAAAAAGAGACCCTAGAAATATTTTTTTGCATATGGGTCCTTTTCCCACTTGTGTGATCTCTTACGGATACAACCCTAGAAGTGGTGTTTTCATGTCAAAGGGTATGAACATTTTTATAGCCCTTTGGGAATAGTTCCAAATTGCTCCCCAGAATGGCTGGATCAGTTCACAATTCCACCAGCAGTGTAACAGTGTTCCAATTTTCCCACATCCTCTCCAGCATTTATCATTTTCCTGTTTTGTCTGACAGGAGAGATGTGGTTCCTAAGAGCTATTTTGACTTGCATTTCTCTAATCAATAGTGATTTAGAGCATTTTCTCATATGCCTATAGATATCTTTAATTTCTCCTCTAAAAATTGTCTGTTCATATCCTTTGACCATTTCTAAATTGAGGAATGACTTGTATTCCTTTAAATTTGGCTCAGTTCCATGTATATTTTAGAGATGAGGACTTTATCAGAGACATTGGTTGTATGGATTTTCTCCCAGTTTTCTGCTTCCCTCCTAATCTTTGTTGCATCGGCTGTGTTTATACAAAAACTTTTCATTTTAGCATAATCAACATTATCCATTTTACATTTTGTAATGCTCTCTGTCTCTTGTTGTGTCATGAATTCTTACCTTTCCCATAAATCTGACAGGTAAACTATTACTTGCTCTTCCAAATTGCTTATAGTACCACCCTTTATTCCTAAATCATGTACCCATTTTGGATTTATTTTGGTATATGATGTGAGATATGGGTCTATGCCCAGTTTCTGCCATACTATTTACCAATTATCACAGCAGTTTTTATGAAATAGTGAATTCTTAACCCAGAAGCTGAATTCTTTGGGTTTATCAAAGAGTAGATTGCTATAGTCGGTGCCTTCTGTGTCCTGTGTACCAAACCTGTTCCACTGATCTACCACTCTATTTCTTAGCCAGTACCAGGTAGTTTTGATGCCTGCTGCTATATAGTACAATTTGATATCTGGAATGGCTAGACCACCTTCCCTAGTATTTCTTTTCATTAATTCCCTAGATATTCCAGACTTTTGGTTCTTTTTGATGAATTTTGTTATTATTTTATCCAGCTCTGCAAAATAATTTTTTGGTAGTTCAACTGGTATAGCAATGAATAAGCAAATTAGTTCAGGTAAAATTGTCATTTTTATTACATTAGCTCAGCCTAACCATGAGCAACTGATATTTTCCCATTTATTTAGATCTGACTTTATTGGCATGAAAACTGTTCCATAGTCATGTTCATATAGTTACTGGGTCCATCTTAGCAGATAGCCTCCCAAGTGTTTTATAGTGTCTACAGTATCTTTGAATGGAATTTCTCTTTCTATGTCTTCCTGTTGGGCTTTGTTAGGAATGTGTAGGAATTCCAAGGATTTGTGTGGGTTTATTTAATATTCTGAAACTTTGCTAAAGTTGTTTATTATTTCAATTAGTTTTTTACTTGATCCTCTAAGATTCTCTAAGTAAATCATCATATCATCTGCAAAAGTGATAATTTAGTTTCTTCTTTGCCTATTCTAATTCCTTCAATTTCTTTTTCTCCTCTTATTGCTACAGCTAACATTCCTAGTACCAAATTGAATAGTAGGGGTGATAATGGACATCCTTGTTTCACCCCTGATCTTACTGGGAATTCATCTAGCTTAGTCCCATTACCAATAATGTTTGTTGATGGTTTTAGGTAGATGATATTTACAATTTTATGGAATGCTCCATTTATTCCTCTGCTTTCTACTGTTTTTAACAGGAATTGGGGTTGTATTTTGTCAAAGGCTTTTTCTGCATCTATTGAGATGGTCATATGGTTTCTGCTAGTTTTGTTGTTGATATGCTCAATTATGCTAATAGTTTTCCTGAAAATGAAGCAGTCTTGCATTCCTGGAATAAATCCTACCTGGTCATAGTGTATTATTCTCATGATAAGTTGCTGCAATCTTTTTGTTAATATTTTATTTTAAAATTTTTCATCAATATTCATTAGGGAAATTGGTCTATAATTTTCTTTTGATGTTTTGACTCTTCCTAGCTTGGGTGCTAGTAACATATTTGTGTCATAAAAAGAATTTGGTAGGACTCCTTCTTCTCCTATTTTCCCAAGTAGCCTACAAAATGTAGGAATTAATTTTTCTTTAAATGTTTGATAAAATTCTCATGTAAAACCATCTGGCCCTGGAGATTTTTCCTTTAGGAGATCATTGATGGCTTGCTCAATTGCTTTTTCTGAGATGGGGTTATTTAGAAATTTTACTTCCTCTTCTGTTAACCTGGGCAATTTATGTTTTTGTAGATATTCATCTATGTCCCTACAGTTTTCAAATTTATGGGCATACATTTGGGCAAAATAATTCCTAATTATTTTTTTGATTTCCTCTTCATTAGAGGTGAATTAACCATTTTCATTTTTGATACCAGTAATTTGATTTTCTTATTTATTTTTTTAAATCAAATTGACCAATTGTTTATCAATTTTATTGTTTTTTTTTCCTAAAACCAGCTCTTGGTTTTATTTATTAATTCAATAGTTTTCTTGGTTTCAATTTTGTTAATCTCTCCTTTGATTTTCAGTATTTCTAATTTGGTATTTAATTGGGGATTTTCAATTTGTTCTTTCTCTAGCTTTTCCTTTGCATGCCAATTCATTGATCTCGTTTTTCTCTCTTTTATTCATGTAAGCATTTAGAGATATAAAACTTCCCTTAAGAACTGCTTTTGCTGCGTCCCGTAAGTTTTGGTATATTGTCCCATTATTGTCATTCTCTTGAATAAAGTAATTAATTGTTTCTCTGATTTGTTCTTTGGCCCACTCATTCTTTAGGATTATATTATTTAGATTCCAATTAATTTTTAGCTTATTTTTCCATAGTTCTATATTTCAAAGAATTTTTTTATTGCATCATGATCTGAAAAGTATGCTTTGAATTTTTCAGCCATTCTGCACTGGATTGTGAGCTTTTTATGCCCTAGTACATGGTCAAGCTTTGAGTATGTTCCATGTACTGCTGAGAAGAAAATATATTCCTTTTTATCCCCATTTAGTTTTTTCCAGAGGTCTATCATATCTGCCTTTTCTAAAATTCTGTTCACCTCCTTAACTTCTTCCTTATTTATTTTGAGGTTAGATTTATCAAGTTCAGAGAGGGGGAGGTTGAGGTCTCCCATTATTATAGTTTTGTTGTCTATTTATTCCTGTAACTCCCTTACCTTCCCCTCTAAAAATTTGCATGCCCTATCACTTGGAGCATATATGTTAAAAATGATATTTATTCATTGCTTATAGTGCCTTTTAGCAGGATGTAGTGTCCTTCCTTATCTCTTTTAATTTGATCTGTCTTTACATTTGCTTTGTCTGAGATTAAGATTACTACACATGCCTTTTTTTTTACTTTAGCTGAAGCACAATACATTTTACTCCAGCCTTTTACCTTTACCCTGTGTGTATCCCCCTGTTTCAAATGTGTTTCTTGTAAACAACATATTGTAAGATTATGGTTTTTAATCCATTCTGCTATCTGCTTCTGTTTTATGGGAAAATTCATCCCATTCACATTCACAGTTATGATTTAAATCTGTTTCTTTTTCTCCACCCTATTTCCCCCGTTTATGCTTTTATTTCTCCCTTTCCCCTTACACTCCTAAAAAAAGTTTTGTTTTGACCACCCCTTCCTCAGTTTAGGCTCCTCTTGATTCCCCTCCCTTATCTTACCATTTTCCGCTTGCTACTTCTTCTCTCCCTTCTGACCACCCCCTCCCTTTTTCCCCCTTTCCCTTCCTACTGCCTGTAGGAAAAGTTACATTTCTTTACTTATCAGGGTATGTTATTCCCTTCTTGAACAAGATCAGATGACAGTAAAGTTCCAATAGTGCTCTTCTCCCTCCTTTCTTTCCCTCTACTAAAATGCGTTTTTGTGCCTCTTCATTTAATATAATTTACCCTTTTCTACTACCTCCTTACCTCTTCCCCCTAACCCTCCCTTTACATATGTTAATTATGTTTTTTATCCTTATATCAGTTGTTTTATACAGATATCCACAGTCTATGTGTATCCCTTTCAATTGTCATAATAGCTGCATTATTCTCAAGATTGACTTGTATGTCATGCATAAGATGATACAATCCTATATAAAGATGTACCTAATTTGCCTTTATTGATTAATAATCTCCATGGGTTTTTTTCCTCCTCTTTACCTTTTTATGTCTCTCTTGAGTTTTGCATTTCAAGATCAAATTTTCTGTTGAGTTCTGGCCTTTTTATCAGGAAGGTCTGGTATTGCCTTATTTTGTTTGAATTTCCTTCTCCTTGCCTGAAAAATTATGCTTAATTTTGCTGGGTAGTTGATCCTGGGTTGTAGTCCCAGCTCCTTTGCCCTTTGGAATATCATATTCAAATTTCTCCTGTCATTTAATGTAGAAGCTGAGAGATCTTGTGTGATCCTGACTGTAGCTTCATGATACTTGAATTTTTTTCTTTTTGGCTGCTTGCATTATTTTCTCCTTGACTCTGTAATTCTGTAATTTGGCTGTAATATTTCTTGGTGTTTTCAATTTGGGATCTTTTTCAGAGGTTGACCGGTGTATTCTTTCAATGACTATTTTACCCTCTCGTTCTAGGACCTGTGGGCAGTTATCTCTGATAATTTCTTTCAAAGTTACCGTTAAGGCTCTTTTTCCATGTATTTCTGGTAGACCAGTAATTCTTAAATTGTCTCTCCTTGATCTATTTTCCAAGTCAGTTTTTTTTTTCCAATCAGATATTTCACATTTTTTTCTATTTTTTCATTCTTCACATTTTGCGTGACTACTTCTTGATGCCTCATAGAGTCGTTAGCTTCCACTTGCTGAATTCTAATTTTTAATGAGTTGCTGTCTTCATTTTGCTTTTGAGTCTCCTTTTCCCATTGGTTGATTTTACCTCTCAGGGTGTCATTTTCTGTATTTAGATTCTGAATCTCCATAGCCATTTCACCTGTCTTATATTTTAAGGACTTGATTTCATCAGTCTTTTTTTTACATTTTTTTCCATTTTTTCTTTTACCTCCTTAATTTGGTTTTTATAATCCTCCTTTAGCTCTTCCAGTAATGCTTCTTGGGCTTGAGACCATTTCACATTCCCTTTTGAGGTATCAGATGTGGGTATAGTGTGATTGCTATCCTCTTCCAAATTGGTATTTTGATCATGCCTGTTTCCATAAAAAGAATCAGTGGTTCTTGGTTTTTTGTGTTCTTCTTCATGTTGTTTAGCCTTTTCCTGGCTTTACAATGATTTTCTGCTTTTGGGGTTCAGGGCACTCTGTCTCAGGTTTCTTATTTTGGGGATTGTGAGTCTAGTTAACTGGCTTCGTGTGTTATAGCCTTCAGTTTCCTGAGGTGTCAGGGAAGGTTCTGGCTGCCTGAAATCTCCTCTTCCCCTGGGGCTGCTCTCCAGCACTATTGCTCTTCAGCAATGGTCTCACCTGTTTGTTGTTTGTGCTGGTGTCTGGCACTTCCCCTGGGGGTGCAAGGGTATGTCTGGCTCCTGGTGTTCACCCCTGCTGGCTCTGCCCCTCTGGGACTCAGGAACTTCCACTGCTTGGACCCTGAAGCTCCACTTCTGTCTCCTCTATTCCAGTGTTTTTTCCTGAGGAATTCTCTGGGTCAGAGGGGGTGGGATTATTGCCGTACTTGGCCATTATGTCTCCTGGAAGTTCAAGAAGACATGTTTCATGCCTTTGGGCTGCAAGCTCCAGGAGTTGAGGTCTCAAGGCTGGTGGCATTGCAATACTTGCCTCCCTTAGCTTCCACAGACTGCCGTCCTCTGTTGGGAGGCCTGGGGATCTCCACCGGTTTCCGGCACCCAGCTTTCTCTCAGCCTATCTCGCACGTAGGTTTCTGCAGCTGCTTCCACTTTGGTGCTGTCTGGAGCAGCTCCGCACTCTGAGCCTTCTCCCAGCCTAGCGATTTGTCCCTTCAGCCTTTTGGACTCTCCTGGCTTGCAAATTTACCTCACTCAGATTGCTCCTCATTTCTAACTCTCTCATATCTGCTCAGATTCACTTTTTTCGTAGGAATCTGACAGAACTTGTGAGAGAGCTCTGGTAAGACATGGTTTCACACTGCCATCTTGGCTCCACTCCCTGACCAGAGCTATTTTTTATAGGTGTTTGGAGGTACCTGGGTGGGAGCTCATGCAAGTCCCTGCTTTCCAGCCACCATCTTGGCTGTGCCCCTCTCAATTCTAATTTTTAATAAGTTGCTGTCTTCATTTTGCTTTTGAGTCTCCTTTTCCAACTGGTTGATTTTACCTCTCAGGGTGTCATTTTCTCTATTTAGGTTCTGAATCTCCTCAGCCATTTCACCTATTTTTCCCCATTTTTTCTTTTATCTCCCTAATTTGGTTTTTAAAATCCTCCCTTAGCTCTTCCAGGAATGCTTTTTGGGCTTGAGACAAGTTCACATTCCCTTTTGAGGTATCAGGTGTTGGTACAGTGTCAATGCTGTCCTCTTATGAATTGGCATTTTGACCTTCCTTATCTCCCTAATGAGAATCAATGGTCCTCATTTTTTTCCTGTTCTTCTTCATATTGTTTATAGTTTTCCTGGCTTTACAATGGATTTCTGCTTTTGGGGCTCAGGGATCTCTGTCCTAGGTTTCTTGTTCTGGGAGTTGTGAGACTAGTTGCTAGCTTTGTGTATTATGGCCTGTGACTTCTTGAGGTGTGGGGGAGGGTTCCTCTGGCTGCTGGAAGTCTCTTCTTCCCCTGGGGGTGTTCTCCAGCCCATGTGGTTTCAGCCGTTGTCTGTGCTGGTGTCTGCCACTTCCCCTGGCTTTGCAAAGGCATGTCTGGGTTCCAGGTATTGACCCCTGCTACCTCTGCCCCTCTGGGACTTAGGAGTTCCCACTGTTTGGTTACTGAAGCCCCACTTCTGTCTCCTCTATTCCAGCATTTCCCCCTGCCTCCCAAGGAACTGTCTGGGTCAGTGAGGGAGGGAGGCATGGATGAGAGCTGTTTACCTGGACATTATGTCCCCTGAAAGTTCAAGAATGTGCATTTCAGATCTTTGGGCTGCAAGCCTCAGGAGAAGACATCTCATGGCCACAGGTGTTGTGCTGCTTCTGCCTCCCGTTGCTTTGACAGACTCCTGAACTGTGCAGGGAAGCCTGGGATTTATCCCAGCTTTATCCCAGCCTAGAGGGCTGGTTGGTTTTCACAGCTGCTTCTGCTTTGGTGCTGTCTGGTGCAGCTCCATGCCAGGCACTCTCCCAGCCTACAGATACATCCCATCGACCTTTTGCACTCTCCTGGCACAGAAATTTGCCCTACTCAGTCTACTAGTGGCTTCTAACTCTCTCAGATCTGCTCAGATTCAATTCTTTAGAGGTATCTGACAGAACTTGTGAGAGAGCTCTGGTAAGAAGCTGTTTTCACGTGGCCATCTTGGCTCCACACCACACCCCCCCCCCCCGACAAATTACTACATTGAGGTGAGGTGGGCTTGCTGGTTTTGGAATATAATTGCTACTATATAGAATGGGGGTATTAGTTCTCAGATTTGATCCTATGGAATCTAAATAAATGTTACACTTCCTTTGCCTTCTACATAGAGACTTTTTCATGCTTTGTGGTTCCAAACCATTCAGGTATGTTCATGGTCATCCTGGAGGTCATGAATCTTGTGTTAATGATATAATACCTCAGAATTGTTTCAATTGGCCTCTATCTAATCAATGGTTATTTAAAGCATTTTTTTTAAATTTAATTTATTTAATATATTTAGTTTTCAGCATTGATTTTAACAAGAGTTTGAATTACAAATTTTCTCCCCATTTCTACCATCCCACACACTCCAAGATGGCATATATTCTGGTTGCCTTGTTCTGCAGTCAGTCTTCCCTTCTGTCACCACATCCCCCTCCCATCGCCCTTTCCCTTCTTCTCTTGTAGGGCAAGATAAATTTCTTCACCCCATTGCCTGTGTATCTTATTTTCTAGTTGCATCCATAAACTTTTTGTTGTTGTTGTTGTTTTTGAACATCTGTTTTTAAAACTTTGAGTTCCAAATTCTCTCCCCTCTTCCCTTCCCACCCACCCTCCCTAAGAAGTCAAGCAATTCAACATAGGCCACATGCATATCATTATGTATAACCCTTCCACAATACTCATGTTGTGAAAGACTAACTGTATTTTGCTCCTTCCTAACCTATCCCCCTTTATTGAATTTTCCCTCTTGACCATGTCCCTCTTCGAAAGTGTTTGTTTTTGATTACTTCTTCCCCCAACTGCCCTCCCTTCTATCATCCCCCCTTTTTTATCTTCTTCCTCCTTCTTTCCTGTGGGGTAAGATACCCAATTGAGTGTGTATGGTGTTCCCTCCTCAGGTCAAATATGATGAGAGCAAGATTCACTCATTCCCCCTCATCTGCCCCCTCTTCCCTTCCAACAGAACTGATTTTTCTTGCCACTTTTATGTGAGATAATTTACCCCATTCTATCTCTCCCTTTCTCCCTCTCTCAATATATTCCTCTCTCATCCCTTAATTTGACTTTATTTTTTTAGATATCATCCCTTCATATTCAACTCACCCTGTGCCCTCTGTCTATATATATGTATATTCCCTTCAACTACCCTAATACTGAGAAAGGTCTCATGAAGTACATACATCATCTTTCCATGTAGGAATGTAAACAGTTCAACTTTAGTAAGTCCCTTGCGATTTCTTTTTCTTGATTACCTTTTCATGCTTCTCTTGATTCTTATGTTTGAAAGTCGAATTTTCTATTCATCTCTGGTCTTTTCACTGAGAAAGCTTGAAAGTCCTCTATTTTATTGAAAATCCATATTTTGCCTTGGAGCATGATACTCAGTTTTGCTGGGTAGGTGATTCTTGGTTTTAATCCTAGCTCCATTGACCTGTGGAATATCGTATTCTAAGCCCTTTGATATCTTAATGTAGAAGCTGCTAGATCTTGCGTTATTCTGATTGTGTTTCCACATTACTCAAATTGTTTCTTTCTGGCTGCTTGCAGTATTTCCTTCTTGATCTGGGAGCTCTGGAATTTGGGGACAATTTTCCTAGGAGATTTCTTTTTGGGATCTATTTGATGAGGTTATCAGTGGATTCTTTCAATTTTTATTTTGCCCTGTGGCTCTAGAACATCAGGGCAGTTCTCCTTGATAATTTCTTGAAAGATGATATCTAGGCTCCTTTTTTGATCATGGCTTTCAGGTAGTCCAATAATTTTTAAATTATCTCTCCTGGATCTATGCTCCAGGTCAGTGGTTTTTACAATGAGATATTTTACCTTGTCTTCCATTTTTTCATTCATTTGGTTCTGTTTTATAATATCCTGATTTCTCATAAAGTCACTAGCTTCCACTTGCTCCAATGTAATTTTTAAGGTAGTATTTTCTTCAGTGGTCTTTTGGACCTCCTTTTCCATTTGGCTAATTCTACCTTTCAAGACATTCTTCTCCTCATTGGCTTTTTAGAGCTGTTTTGCCATTTGAGTTAGTCTATTTTTTAAAGTGTTGTTTTCTTCAGTATATTTTTCAGTATTTTTTTTGGTCTCCTTTCGCAAGTCATTGACTTGTTTTGCATGGTTTTCTTGCATGCTTCTCATTTTTCCTCCCAATTTTTCCTCTACTTCTCTAACTTGCTTTTCCAAATCTTTTTGAGCTCTTCCATGACCTGAGACCAGTTCATGTTTTTCTTGGAGGCTTTTGTTGTAGGCTCTTTGACTTTGTTGACTTCTTCTGGCTGTATGTTTTGGTCTTCTTTGTCACCAAAGAAAGATTCCAAAGTCTGAGACTGAATCTGGGTGCATTTTTGCTGCCTGGCCATGTTCCCAGCCAACTTACTTGACCCTTTAGTTTTTCATTGGGGGTATGACTGCTTGTAGAGTAAAGAGTACTATGTTCCAAGCTTGAGGGGATACGCTGCCACACCAGCACTCCTCCTTCCCTAAGAACCCCAACCCCGACTTGACTGAGATCTTCAGCAGGCTCTGCGCTCCTGCTCTGATCTGCCACTTAATTCCTCCCACCTGGTGGGCCTGGGTCTGGAAGCAACTGCAGCTGCAGTTCTGTAGCTGCCCCACCTCTGCTGCCCCTGGGGCAGTGGCTGAACCACGAACTCCTTCTTTCACTCTGTCCCTAGCAGCTTTTCCCACTAACCTTCTCTGTTTGTTGTTTGTGGGTTGAGAATTCTGGCAACTGCCACAGATGTCTGATTCAGGGCGCTAGGGCATGCTCCACCTGGCTCCTGGTCTAGTTGGTCCATGCCACCAATGCTGGGCTCTGCTCTGCTTCACTCCACTCCCAGCTCCATCCGCGAAAGACCTCACCCAGCAACCATCCAGGTTGTCCTGGGCTGGAGCCCTGCTTCCCTCTGCTATTTTGTGGGTTCTGCAGTTCTAGAATTGGTTCAGAGACATTTTTTATAGGTTTTGGGAGGGACTTGGCAGGGAGTTCACGCTAGTCCCTGCTTTCCAGCCACCATCTTGGCTCCGCCCCCTGCCAATCTAGAGCATTTTTATATGATAATAGATAGCTTTAATTTCAAGAGAAGATGTTAATATATTAATGATATAACTTCATGATTGCAGAGATAAGAGCACAGTTGAAAATTCCCTGTAATGAACTTATGGGAGGACAGAGGCAAGGATTTCATGGGACAGGTAGGCATGAATAGGTTGCTGTATGTATAGGTGGAGATGACTTCAGAAAGGACGAGACCATGGAAGCTTTTGAGTCTGAGGTTTTCCCCTTTAGGTTCCAAAATCTTTGAGAGCATGATTAGTTTCATGTTTATTTCTCCATCACCACTCTTTAGCATAGGACATTGCACTTAGTAACTACTTAACAAATGCTCGTTGAATTGAAAAATTAATTAAAACCTAGGAATTTTAAAGCACCAATGCAAAGTGTCAACATTATTTCTTAATTTTGTATTTAAAAAAACCAAGGCACCAAATTTAAGGATTCACACTAGAACAGTGATAATTTGTTTATATTTTCACAGAATCACACTATTGCAAATCAAATGTTTCTCACTCCATTTCTATGTCTGTAGATCCAAGAAATATGAAAGTGAAAATTTATTCTTTTCTGTCACTCATGGTCTCCTGAAGATAATTCTTCCCTTGATTAGAACTTTTCTTTCTAGACCATCTAGCTTCCATACCTTTCAGCTAAGGCAGGGACATATGACCCTTTCACAGCTTCATAAGAATTTGATCTAATAGATACATTTCAAGAATTTTCAGATGTGCAGTAATTCCCCTCCTATTGATATACAACTGATGCAAAGTGTTAACATGTATAATTATAGGGAGGTATTTGAATGTAGAAGTAGAAATGGGGCAACATTGAATAAGAGCAAAAGAACCAGTTTTTATTAGTTCAAATGTAGAGATGGCCAAAGAGTGATCAAATAATGATGACCAAGCATATAAAGAATGTTGATCAACCATCTTCAAATTGTTAACAATATAGGCTCTGGAATAAGAAGGCTTAGGTTCAAATCCTGGCTCTTCTACATACCTATATGATTTTGAGCAAGTAACTGAACTTCCCTGTCTCTCAGTTTCCTTATTGTAAAATGGGCATTATAATACTTATAGAATTTACTTCACAGTGCTGTATTTTGAGAATTTAATTATATAGTATTGAATTGAGTCTTTTTAAAGTATCAATTACTTAGATTAGAGAAATAACATTCTATAGGTTTGAATTAAAATGGGATCCCAGAAGCTACTAGGACATTTTCTTTCCCAGAGTCATTTAAGTTAGGATTACAAAAATCTTTATTGTGATGTAAGTCCTCTCTGAGAAATTGGGAGTTACAATATGTGATCTCTTGAGATCCATGCAGATCTATAATTATAGTCATCTAATACATATTTAGTGCTAATCCACATTGGCATAGTTAATAAAAATATGGTTAGGGGAAAATTACTTTTAGGAAATAACTTTGTATATCAGTTGCAGTTTAAATTTAATAAGCAAGTAATTAGTATTTTAAAATAGAATTTAACTGTTCTCATATTGATATACGTATCTCACATTTTGTATAACAGCTAAATAAATACAGCAGTTGAAAATTTTAAATATTCAAAGCTGTTCAGCACATTAAATATTTATTCTCATAAAATTAGCATGAGGAAACTACTCTTAATTTCTAGGAATCTGAAATGCAATTCATATTTACCACTAATCAGCATATTTACCTTTACTAAAAGTGAAAAGGTCTACAGACTCTCAAATTATGAGAAAATATGTGAATGTCGCATACATTGGTTTAAGTGCAATTCAAACTCAACAACACACAATGTACAATTACCTAATATGTATGCAAAGAAGTCTGGTAATTTATGGGAACAAAATTAAGTGTCACTCACATGAATATCTAAATTCAAAGTTAATATGTACCCTAGAGGTATGGTTACCTAGAAGGAAATTAGGGGAGGGGTGAATTTCAAAAGGCCAAATTCAAAAGCTGAATTTCTTATTCATGTATTAGAAATACATTAAACCTCACAAATAATGACAGCTTATTATGGTATAGATAGATTTGCTGACAACCTGGGTGAGTTAATGAAGATTTATCTAATTTTGCACAAGGAAAGTAGTTGTGAAATATGGTGTAGATCAAAATATTTTAAATGGATAAGAATCTTGCTGTTTAAAAGAATTATAGGGTAAAGTATTGTGTGAAGCAGGTAATTCCTTTTAAAGATAACAGTTTCTCCTGTCCTCTCTCCAATTGATTATTTTAGGGTGTAAATCTAGATGTTCACATACTGGGACTAGTTAAAGGAATTTACTAATACAGATTTAGATAAGGAAAAGACCTCAGAAGTCATTCAGCTATTTCCCCTACTTTTATAGATTAGAAAACCAAGTCTAAGAGCAGTTAAGTGACCTGCCCACAGTCATACAGCTAGTAAATGTATTTGAGGAAGGACTAAAATCTTGGCCTTTCTTATTACAAGTACAAAGTTTTATCTGCTATACCACATATGCATAGATGAAAATCACATCAAATTTTGGGATCCTGTGTTACAAATATCTTCACAGAAGATTACAAAGTGGTTTAAGTATAAATTGCATATTCAGTTCTTGAAAAATATTTAAAGTGGAACCATTTTGAGAAAAATATATGCTTTTAGAAGATAGGTATAATGGCTTAAATATGTTCTTCAAAGTGCTTTTGCTCTTTTAATCCAACAGGATTAAAGTATAACTACAAAACTATGCCATTTCGAAAAATTGATCTGTGAAAATGTCAATAGATTCACAGTTTGTCATATTCAATAATGTCTTGTTTTGTATATATTTGTATACTAATTCTAGAGATAAGGGCTTAATGAGGTTTAGTGGAAAAATTGTTGAGTGAGATCTCAGTATATGAGAACAATTTAAAATCAGCTTGTAATTTCTAAATACGGAAGAATGGAGGACAGTGATTATCAGCTACGTTAGGGAAGAATCTATATCTTGTATGTCTTTCTATACAACACAAATAGCCAAATGAGTACTCAATAATATTTATTATATGAACAAATGAATGACTGTTAGTCATTAAACTCTCCAACTTCCGAACCAAATAGCAATATAAATCACAGATAAAAAAAATTCTGTGCAGACTAAGAACTCTTCAAAGGAATTCTATCTAGTGTGATAAAAAAACAACAACTATCTGACTAATTTTCAAGTCCTTTCAAACTAAAGGCACTCAGTAGTTATAAAAAAATTATATCATTTAATAAAAATCAAAGTAGTCATTCATTTTTGAACACATTTATTTTGTTTCTATTACCTAATAGTTTCATTTTATTTGATCTTTGATTTCAAAGTAAAAGTTACTGTTGAGTATAATAAGTGGAACAACCTACTGAAAAAAATAAAAGTAACTCAGTGCTTAATTTTAACTACATATGAACCAGTCATCTGAGTCCATCAATTTCTTTCCTAGAAATGGCTGAATTAATAAAAAGGGCTTCTGCCTTCATAATAAAACAGTACATTAAAACTATCCCCAATACCTTTTCAGCCAATTCCCAACCCAGAAAAGAGAGCTATGTATCCCATAATAATTATAGATTATGTGTAATGAGATAGTGTGCACTATTTTTTCAATTCACTTTTATTTGTGAACTTGGTTCATTTTTTATAAGTTCTAAAGCATGGCACTAAAAAGAATTGTTATTACTCCCATTCAGTTCCTTTAGAAAATGACATTAAGGCAAGTCAATCACATACTATTCATGTAGTAGTAGAAGGCAAAATAGCTCCATTACAATCATGTCTTTTGTACAGGAGAAAATTATTTCACCTTCTCCTCAATTATCTCAAGATACCTCAATGAATATTTTTCTTAGAAAAGATCCAATAGTTCTCAGATTTCTCAAGTTAGATTTAAGCTTATCTACATTTATCCAACAGCCTGTAAACTTTCTAAGAAGGCCTTAGCATCCTCAAATCTGGAATAGGATTAAAGATTAGAATTATCTAGGGTCACTCTTTTTTCTAGCAGATGAAGAAACTTAGATTGAGAGGGATGAAGTGAATTGCCCAAAGACATTGGGACTGTTTGCAAAGCAATCAGCAGTAAAATCCAGGTTATATGATGCTAAATCTGGCTATTTTTTCAATCTGTCATGATACCTCATTTTCACTTAACGAACATTTTTGCTAATATTTTATTTAAAAATTTTGGTTCAATAATCATTGGTGAAATTGGTCTTTAAATTTTATTTCTCTGTTTGGACTCTTCCTGGTTTAGGTATCAGTACCATATTTGCATGATAAAAAGAATTTGGTAGGGCTCCGACTTCACCTATTTTCCCAAATAGTCTATAAAGTATGAGTACTGATTGTTCTTACATTTTTGATAGAACTCACTTGTAAATCCATCTGGCCTGGAGATTTTTTCCTAGTGACTTCACTGATGGCTTCCTCAATTTTTTTCTGAGATGGGGTTATTTAAGTAATTTATTTCCTCTTCTGTTAATCTGGGCAATTTATATTTTTGTAAATATTCATCAATTTCCCTAAGGTTGTCCAAATTATGGGCACACAACTGGACAAAATAATTCTTAATTATTGTTTTAATTTCTGCATCATTGGAGGTGAACTCACCCTTTTCACTTTTGATACTGGTAATCTGGTTTTCTTCTTTCTTTTTTTTAAAATTAAGTTGACCAAAAGTTTACCAATTTTTATTTTTTTTAATAAAACCAGCTTTTAGGTTTATTTATTAGTTCAACAATTTTCTTCATTTCAATTTTATTAATCTCTCTTTTGGTTTTCAGTATTCTTTTTTAGTCGTTATTTATTTATTTAATATTTTTAGTTTTCAGCATTAATTTTCAGAAGAGTTGGATTACAAATTTTCTCCCTATTTCTACCCTATCCCAACTCCAAGATGGCATATATTTTGATTACCTCGACTCCCTGTCAGCCCTCATTTGTTGCACTTCACTCCCCCCATCCCCTTTTCCCTTACTTTCTTTTAGGGCAAGATATATTTCTATGCCCCATTGCCTGTATATCTTATTTCCTAGTTGCACGCAAAAACTTTTTTTTTGAACATCTGCTTTTAAACTTTGAGTACCAAATTCTCTCCACTTTTCCCTCCCCATCCACCCTCCCTAAGAAGGAAAGCAATTCAACATAGGCCACACATGTATCATTATGCAAAACCCTTCCACAATACTCAGTTGTGAAAGACTAACTATATTTTGCTCTTTCCTATCCTATCTCCCTTTATCCAATTTTCTCCCTTGACCCTGTCCCTTTTTGAAAGTGTTTGCTTTTGATTACCTCCTCCCCCTTTCTGCTCTCCCTTCTATTGTTCTCCTTTTTTTATCTCCTTCCTCCTTTCCTGTGGGGTAAGATACCCAATTGAGTGTGTATGGTATTCCCTCCTCAGGTCAAATCCAATGACTCATTTCTCTACATATTTGAGAAATGAGGTCTTTATCAGAGAATCTTGCTTCAAAACATTTCTTGCATCACTCTCATTTCTCTTCTACCACTTAATTCCTCCCACCAGGTGGGCCTGGGGTCAGAAGCAACTGCAGCTGTAGTTTTGTCCTCCTACGCTGCCCCTTGGGCAGTGGCCAAACCTCGAACTCCTTTCACTCTGTCCCCGCAGCTTTTCCCACTAACCTTCTCTGTTGTCTTTGGTGTTTGTGGGTTGAGAAGTCTGGTAACTGCCAGAGCTCACTGATTCAGGGTGCTAGGGCCTTTTCCACCCTGCTTGCAGTCTGGTTGTTCCAGCTGCAGCCCACGCAGGGCTCTGCTCTGCTCCACTCCCAGCTCTGTGGATAGACCTTACCCAGTGACCATCCAGACTGTCCTGGGCTGGAGCCCTGTTTCCCCCTGCTATTTCATGGATTCAGCAGTTCTAGAATTTGTTCAGAGCCATTTTTATTGGTGTTTGGAGAGTGGTGGGGGAGACCCCTAGGCAAGTCCCTGCTTTACAGCCACCATCTTGGCTCTGCCTCCTCAATATTTGTAATTTGGTGTTTAATTTGTTGTTTTGTTCTTTTTCTAGCTTTTTCAGTTCCGTGCCCAATTCATTGATCTCCTTTTTCTTTATTTTATTCATGTAAGGATTTACAGATACAAAACTCATCCTAAGAACATTTTTTGCTGCATCTCATTAATTCTGTTTTGTTTCTCATTATTGTAATTATCTTGAATGAAGTTATTGATTGTTTCAATGATTTTTTGTTTGACCCACTCATTCTTTAGGATTAGATTATTTAGTTTTCAATTAATTGTTTGTCTATGTTTCCACGGGCCTTTATTACTAATAATTTTTAGTGGATAAGGATCTGAAAAGATTGAATTGACTATTTTTGCCTTTCTGCACTGGATTGTAAGGTTTTTATGCCCTAATACATGATCAATTTTGTGTATATACCATTTACCACTGAGAAAAAAAAGTAAATTCCTTTCTATCCCCATTCAGTTTTCTCCAGAAGTCTATCATGGCTACTTTTTCCTAAAATTCTGTTCACCTCCTTATCTTCTTTCTTGTTTATTTTGAGGTTAGACTTATCAAGTTTAGAGAGGGTGAAGTTAAGGTCCCCCACTATTATAGTTTTGCTGTTTATTTCTTTCTGTAACTCCCTTAACTTCTTCTCTAAGACGGTGGGTGCTATACCACTTGGCACATACATGATAAGTAATGATATTTCTTCATTGTCTTTGATGCCTTTTAGTAGGATATAGTTTCCTTCTTTACCTCTTTTAGTTATATCTACCCTTGCTTTTGCTTTTTCTGAGATTGGTATTTCTACCCTGCTTTTTTACTTCAGCTAAAGTATAATATATTCTACTCCACCCTTTTACCTTTACCCTGTGTGTATCCCTCTGTTTCAAATGTGTTTCTTGTAAACAGCACATTGTAGGACTTTGATTTTTAATCCATTCTGCTATCTGCCCCTGTATTTTATAGGAGAGTTCAACCCATTCACATTTGCAGTTAAGATTAGTCTTTTTTCATCCTATCTCCCTCACTGTTTATGTTTTTATTTCTCTCTTTTCTCTTCCCCTCCTCAAAAGAGCTTTGCTTTTGACCACAGCCTCCCTCCATATTCCCTCCCTTTCAACCCCTTATCTTACCCTTTCCCCTTACTACTTCTTACCTCTCTTCTGACTCCTCCCTCTTTCTTTCCCTTTTCTCCTCCTACTCCTTGTAGGGAAAGTTTGATTTCTATATTTAACAGAGTATGTTGTTCCCTCTTTGGACCAAATCCAATGAGAGTAAAGCTCAAACATTGCTCTTCTCCCTCCCTTATTTCCCTCTGCTATAATATGTTCTTGTGTTTCTTCATGTGATGTAATTTACACTTTTCTGCCTTCTCTTTACCTCTTCTCCCATTACAATCCCTTTCCATCCCTTAAATAAGTTTTTTATCATCACATCAGTTAATTTATACCCATACCCTCTCTATGTATATCACTTTTAGATGTCATACTAAATATACCATTCTCAAAAATATAAAAAAAATCCTCCTCCCACATAGGGATATAAACAGCTTGTTCTTGTTGAATAACAGGGTTTTTCCTTTTTTTTTTCTTTTTTTCCCTGTTTACCATTTTTTTTTTTGCCTTACTCGAGTCTTGTATTTGAAGAACAAATTTTCCATTGAACTTTGGCCTTTTCATCAGGAAGGTATGAAATGCCGTTATTTCGTTGAATGCCCATCTCCATTCCTGAAAGATTATGCTCAGTTTTGCTGGATAGTTGATCCTTGGTTGTAATCTAACCTCCTTTGCCTTATGGAATATCATATTCCAATTCCTCCGATCTTTTAATGTAGAAGCTACAAATTGGCCAATACTGTGTGATCCTGACTGAAGTTCTAAGGTATTTTAATTGTTTCTTTCTCACTGCTTGCAGTATTTTCTTCTTGACCTGATAATTCTGGAATTTGGCTCCAATATTTCTCAGAGTTTTCAATTTGGTATCTCTTTCAGGGAGTTATTGGTGGATTCTTTCAATGGCTATTTTACCTTCTGGTTCTAGGACCTTGCGGCAGTTTTCTGTGAATATTTCTTGGAAGGTATTGTCCAGACTCTTTTTTTCATCATGGCTTTCTGGTAGACCAATAATTCTTAGATTATCTCTCCTCAATCCATTTTCCAGATCAGCTGTTTTTCCAATGAGATATTTTAGGTTTTCTTCTATTTTTTCATTCTTTAGATTTTGTTTGACTGATTCTTGATACCTCATAGAATCATTAGCTTCTACTTGCCCAATTCTAATTCTTAACAAATTATGTTCTTCAGATAGCTTCTGCATCTCTCTTTCCGTTTGGCCAATATTACTTTTCAAGCATTCATTTTCTCCTGTTAGATTCTCTAATTTTCTCTCACCTCTCTAATTTGGCTTTTAAACTCCTCTTTGAGCTCTTCCGGGAATGCTTTTTTGGCTTGAGACCAGATCATATTCCCTTTTGTGTTTTCACATGCGGATGTGGTGTCAATGCTGTCCTCTTCTGAATTCGTATTTTGATCTGCCCTGGCCCCATAATATGATTCAATGGTCTTTTTTTACTTTCTAGCTTGCTTCTTCATGGTGGTTGCATTTTTTTGGCTTTTAAAGTGGATCTATGCTTTTGAGGCCCAGGGGCTCTGTTACAAACTTCTTGTGTTGGACTAGGGGTCTAGTTACTGGCTTTTTGTGCTGTGGCCTCTGGTTCTTTTTTCAGCTAGAAGCTATATACAGCTGCAGCTCACCTGGTTCTGAGCTGGAGCTCTCTGGTATGTGCCAAGGATTAAGGCCCAGTGAACTCTTGTTGAGTTTCCCTGAGGTTACACTGAAGCTTACAGTGTGAGGTGTGGAGGAGGGGTTGTCTGGCTGTTGCAAGTCTCCTCTTGCCCTAGGGCTGTGCTATATAGCACAGGTGGTCTCAGCTTTAGGTCTGTGCTGGTGCCTGCCAATTCACCTGGTTGTGTGAAGGCATGCTTGGGTCCTGGTGTTGGTGCTTGCTGCTACAACCTGTGGGGGCTCAGGAACTCCTGCTGGTCTGCTAAGGTGGGGTCTGCTGGGATCCCTCCCTTCCTGCACTGGTCTCCTTCTGTTACCACAAGAGGGGTTCTCTCCAGCTTCCTGAGCCAAAAAACCGCTGAACCCCCACTTCTGGCTCCTCTATTCCAGGGTTTCTCCTAGAGCAGTATTCTCTGGGTTATTCAAGTAAGGAATGAGAGATCTTAGAGTTTACTTCATCATCATTGCTCCCAGAAGTTCAAGAAGGTGAGTTTCAAACCTTTAGACTGTGGGCTAAAAGCCTCAGGGGTAGTTGCTGCTGCTGCCACTGCAGGCTCTGTGCCTCTGTCTCACCTAGCTCTGACACACTCCTGAGAGTCCTAGGGACTTTCCAACATTCCAGTTGGTGGGTTTGGCCTGCTCCCATTCTGGTATGGTGGGGTGTATTTCCATGTACCCAGTGCTCTTCTAGCCTGGTGCCATAGATCTCCTTCCTTCCAGACTCTCCTGGCTTGGAAATCTGCCACACTCTGTCTCCCAATAAATTCTATCTCTCCCACTTCTGGTCAGACCCATTTATCAAGAGGCATGTGAGAGAATTTGTGAGAGACCTCGGGCATATTACTGCTTTCACTCTGCCATCTTGACTCTGCCACTGAGAAATTCCTAATGAACATTTTTAATGCTTATTGTTAAACTAATGACTTTACTATAAATTTCAGTCTCTCTGTCAAAGGACAGTTAGTGGGTTTTGGGTTTTCAGTATAACTGTGTTTGAATCTGTATTTAAGTGAAAGCACCAATTCAAATCACTATGCTAATGAAAACTTGATTATTGTTCATTTGGGAGATAAGGTTAGATGGAAATTTAGAAATAAGACATGTGGCTAACTACAATTATTTGCTTAAGCAAAACATTGACAGGTTAGCATTCAGAATAGCCCTATTACCAAAGGCCACTTAGGTTAATCTTTTCTGCTCTCAGAAGAGAGATCTGTTAGTAAATATTTACCAGTTTACTCTTTAGGGGAAAACAAAAACCCCACAAATGTAAGCATGACAAAAAATTTAAGTTTAATCATCATTATTAACCTTTTATTTCATTTTGAAAGTTTGGATAGGTAATGAAAAAATAAATCAACCCCTTATTTATACCCTTTGATGACTTCTGAAGTATAAATGTTACACTGAAAATTAACAATTGGCTCTCTCAGACAGTTTAAACTAGCTCTAATACATTCTTGGATCTATCTCCGTCTTCTCAAGAAATGTTATATAGCCAAAAGTTGCTGGGCAGTGGCTACCAAAAAGTGCTTTGTCATCCCCACCTCAACCCTTACACAGGCCTTTGTTAGATCACATAGACATACTTGACTACTTTACTGCCTTCTGTGTCTACTTTCCAGAGAATTGCGTAGTTTCCCACAGCCTGATAAATGTCCTTAGGCTATATTTTGATTTTGTATTTGTTTGGTCTAGAAAGTTATTTAGATTTGAAGTAACTTGTTAGATATTTCAACAGTCTTTTTTATTTTTTGGAGGGGGGAAGGCAGGGCAATTGGGGCTAAGTGACTTGCCCAAGGTCACACAGCTAGTAAGTGTGTCAGGTGTCTGAAGCTAGATTTGAACTCAGGTCCTCTTGACTCCAGCATTAGTGCTCTACTCACAGCACCACCTAGCTGCCCCTCAACAGTCTTCTAAAAGTTAGATGTTAGTGATCTTTTAAAGTAAGAAATACCTGCCAACCTACTCTGTATTAAACTACATCGTCTATGTTTGTATTTAATCACTTTATGTTTGTGGTATATATTTGCTATCTCTTCATTCAAATGTAAACTTATTTTGAGTACTATTTTCTTTTTCGTTTTTTTGTACCTGTATTCCCAGTGACTGGAACACTGCAGGCATTTAGTAAATAGTTGTTAATTGAGTGACTGAGTTTGGAAACTAGTACAGGTTACCCTAAAGATTAGGGTAATATAAATAATCTAAAAGATTTCACTTTCAATTAAAATCCATGGACAATACTTAATTTTGAAACAAAGTTGATTGCAGTGTCCACATGAATATGTTGCCTTGTAGTCAAGTGTATTTCCAGGAACAACTTTAATCTTTTGTTCTCAATCATTATAAGTTTATTTTCTCTGTAGCACATTTTCACAGAAAAAAATTAATGAACTTGCACAGACTTCAGTATGCAGTAGATATCACAATATGTTTTATAATCAGAATGAGGTCACCAGAAGTAAAAGTATATTATGTATGTATATTCAAAAGCTATAGCAATTTGCAAACACTGTTCTTCATTTTTCACTATAGTCACAAGGACCAGAATGACATTTGGAATATAATTCTAAAATAGGCCAAAATGTAAAATAGATATCTAAAGTTTATAAAGATATGGGCCACTTTAGATATTTCTGAATTTATTTTCAACTAAAATGAAGTATTTCTGAATTTATTTTCAACCACATTTTACTTGACTATTCAGTTCATCGTATGTCTCTAGAGTAAAAAGAATGATAACTGCCAGCAAAATGTGAGCCCAAGGCAGAGTCATATAGAATAGAAACTAAATTGTGGTTTTGAGGGTTGTGGAGTCTAATAAAGAAGCTATATTTTAAGGAGCAAATGAATTGGCGCAACCTGTTCCTGACATAATTGCTTTAAAGATACTCTAGCAAACATCAGCAGAACCAGTTCATAATTTAGTATGGCCTTTACTCTGAACATGGTCCCTAAAGGTTTATGCGAAAGTCATGACATCTACAAAGACCATGTGTTTCAGATTGACTGTCCATGATTAATGTTTTCTTTTACTGCCTAAATGATTTCTTTTGCCAAGAAAGCTATAAGTATCTTCACTTTACTTGTCAAACACTGGGGACATCTGAATTTTTCCCTTTTATTGTGTTTTTCCTACTTCCTTTTTTAAATGAAACATCTTTTAGATACATTTGAATAAACTTTAAAAATATGAAGTGGTAAAATACAGCCCTTAGAATTGTGGAAGTTAATTAAATTTTATTGCAACAGTTTCTAATTAATAGTAACAGACTTCAATCTATAATTCCATTTATCTAACCAGAATTGGAATAATCAAGGAGTGATTTAACTAGCTACATCACAGCTAAAGGGTTCTAAAAGATTTTTAATGTGTTGCTTAACATTTAAATAAAAATTATATAACGTATTTTCCTAAAAGTTCTTCAACTCTCCAATAAGCTTTATTCTATTCTACCAACCTGGGAATAGTGGGTCTTAACTTGAGAACCATAACCTTCACACACCCACTTATGCAGGTATGTGTGTGTACATATACACACACATATATGCTGTATTTCAATGGCTTATTTTTTAATCCTATGTATCTTATTTTATGTCTTAAAGACATTAATCTGAGAATGAGTCCATATGTGTATATCAACAATCCAGCTAGCAGCTTCTGTGGGGGTATAAGATCCATCAACAACCAGCATCTGGAAAGCTGCCAACACAGGTCCTTTTGATCAGCTTTACTTAAGGAAAGCAACATTAAGGGGTTAAGAATCTTACTTTAATCCAGCATACAAATATCATTTGCTTAGTTCAGGGGGAAAAAACCCAGCACCCTGAATTACAGACCAAATACATTTCAACATCTGGGTGTACCTTTGGGGATCTCATTAGAATGGCTGGCCCAGTGTCATGCACCACTCCTGCTGTGGCTCTGAGCTCCAAGCAAGAGAGCTAACCTTTGTGCTTATATATCCTGTTCAGGGCCGGAGGGCCCTGACCTCACCCAGGCTGGGCATGGAGAAGTTCTCCACACCCAATATCACATCAGATACAAATCAATGGCTCCCATTTTTCTCATTGCTGAGAAATACAAAAACATCCCAATTTATCTGCCCTATTCAATCAAAGGCCAGAATCATTAAAGGTCAACAGCAAAAAGTCCCATCTTAATTACTATTACAATGTGTCAGTAGACTGCCAAAGGGGCTCCCAGTACAGCAAAGGTTAAAAATCCCCATCATAAAAGACTAATTTCAAGTGTGTTGACAGACTATGTATTTGTAATCCAAGGTTAGCCTACCTTCATTTAGAGAAGCTGATTAATGATCTGGCCATTGGAAAATAACTGTTCTTGGTTTTAGGATTTCGTTACCTATTCTACTAAGGTACTGCAGGTTTGTTGCATTGTTAGTGTTATCCCTTGCAACCTTTACATTTACTCTGTATTTATTTTATAGGCATATTAAACCATAAATTTACCTATTTATGCATGTTGTTCCCCATGGCAAAATGTAAGTTCTATGAGAGTAGGAATTTTTTCCTTTTTTCTCTGTGTCCATTATCCTAGTGTTTGGAATATAATAAATGTTTAAGAAATGCTTACTGAATTGAATTGTATTGAATTGGTGGGGGGAGGTGTAAAGGCAATCAGTGAATGGGAAGATTTTCCCTGCCCATTTGAGTGGACTTCGGGGGCAGGGCTCTCAGGGTCATGGGGGGAGGGGCTAGGACTGGAGCCAATGAGAGAGGCTTGAGTTCTGGTCCACTTGACGACATGAAGTCTGTGGTGGGAGGTGCTTGCTGAACGTTTGGAGCAGAGCTAAGAGGCATTTGGTGAGGCAGTTGGTGAGAGCACTTAAGAGCTGAAGGAGAGAGGAAGCAGTCAGCTAGCTGGAACACAGCTCAGAGATTGCAGCAGAAGTGGTGCTATTAAAAAAGCAGGACTGACCCTTGTGGAGACCGGAGAGTGCTGAGCAGGGGCTTGTGGCCAGTGGAAGGTCTCCTTGCTGGAGGGCCCTGGTATTGGGGGGGGGGTGGCTTGGCTTGCTGCCATAATGTTTTTCTGTGGCCTCCTGGTCACTATCGTGAAATGGGAATACTGATTTTGGAAGGTTCTTGCCAGGATGTCGAATTGGGGACACTGGTCCGTGGGTCTGCTACTTTTCAGTTTCAATAAATGCTCATCTATCTAAAGCCATCAGCAACATGTAATGGGGTTAAGCTAGAAACATTTCCAGTAAAATCAGGTGTAAATCAAGGATGTCCATTATCATGACTGTTATTCAATATTTTACTAGAAATGTTACTTTTAGCAATAAGAGAAGTAAAAGAAATTAAAGGAATTAGAATAGGCAAAGAAGAAACATAGCTATCACTCTTTGCAGATGCTATGATGATATGCTTAGAGAATCCTAGAGAATCAAGAATAATAAAGAAATTTAGCAAAGTTGCAGGATATGAAATAAACCCACATAAATCATTGGCATTCCTATATATTCACAACAAAGCCCAACAGCAAAAGACAGAAAGAAAAATTCCATTTAATGTTACTGAAGGCATTATAAAATATTTGGGAGTCTACCTGCCAAGACAAACCCAAGAATTATATTATCAGAATTATGAAATAATTTTCACACAAAGTTGCTCATGGCTAGGGCAAGCTAATATAATGAAAATAACAATTCTATCTAAATTAATTTAGTAATTCAGTGCCACACCAATCAAATTAAATCTATCTATTGTCACATGGAAAAATACTCTAAATCACTATTGATTAGAGAAATGCAAATCAAAACACCTCTGAAATACCATGTCACACCTATTGGATTGGCTAACATGACAAAACAGGAAAATGATAAATGTTGGAGAAGATGTGGGAAAATTGGAACACTAATGCCTTGTTGGTGGAGTTGTGAACTGATCCAGTGATTCTGGAGAGCAATTTGGAACTCTTTGCCTCTTTGACCCAGAAATTCTACTTCTATGTCTCTATCCCAAAGAAATCATAGAAATGAGAAAGGGATTCATGTGTACAAAATATTTATAGTATATCTTTGCTGGCAAAAAATTGGGGGGGATGTCCATCAATTGGGGAATGGCTGAACAAATTGTGGTATGTGGATGTAATGGAATGCTATTATGCTATAAAAATGATGAACAAGTGGACTTCAGACAACCTGGAAAGACCTACATTAACTTAGTAAAGTCAGCAGAACCAGCAAAATATTGTATACTGTAACAGCAACATGTTGCAATGACTGACTTTCACAGACTTGGCTCTTCTCAGCAATGCAAGTATTGAAGAAAACTCCAAAAGACTCATGGTGGAAAATTCCACTCACATCCGGAGAAAGAAATATGGAGTCTGAATGCATATGGAAGCATACTATTTACTCTTTTTTTCTTTTGTTTCTTTTTCTTCTTTCTTGTGGTTCCTTCCATTGGTTCTAATACTTCTTTATAGCACGACTAATGTACAAATGTTTTAATATGAATGTATAAGTAGAGTCTATATCAAATTGCATGCCATCTTGGGGACTGGAAAGGCAAGGGAAGGGGAGACAACGGAAAACTCAAAATCTTATGGAAGTGAATGTTGAAACTAAAAACAAATGAATAAAAAATGAGTCATACCCCAAATAATAAATTGTTAAAGGCAATGAAAGGGATTTTTCAGATGAAGAAATCCAAGTTATATAGTCATATGAAAAAATGTTCTGAATCTCTAATGATTGGAGAAATGCAAACTAAAATATCTCTGAGGTACTACCTTATACCCATCTGATTGTCTAGTGTGACAGAAATGTTGTAGGGGATGTGAAAAAATCAGGACAATAATGCGATATTGGTCAAATTGTGAACTGAACCAACAATTCTGGAGAATAATTTGGAACTAGATGCAGTGATCTCTAAAACTGTGCATAGCCTTTGGCCTAGCAATATCACTACTAGGTCTGTCTTCCAAAAAAGGAAAATGACCTTATTGTACAAAAATATTTATTGTAGCTCTTTTTGTGGTGTCAAAGAAATGGAATTTGAGGGGATCCCCATCAATTCAGGAAAGGCTGAATAAATTGTGGCACATGATTGTGATGGAATTCTACTGTGCTATTTTTTTTCTTGTTTTTTTGTCTGTGTTTTCTTTCACATTATAACTAATATGGAAATATGTCTTGTCTTGAATGTATGCATATACATAACCTTTATCAAATGGCTTGTCTTCTCAATGATAGTGGGAGAGAGAGAGAGAGAGAGAGAGAGAGAGAGGGAGAGAGAGACAGACTTTGGAAGTCTAAATTTTACCCAGAAAAAAACCCTTTAACACAAAGCTTAAAAAATACTTGGATTGCCCACACACACAAATACTATGGGGCTTCACATCACTAACATTTAATGAATTGTTAAAAAAAAAAGTATTGCTGTATGCCTCCCCAAAGTGGCTTAGTAGTTTCAGCCCAAATATCCTTCTTCCACTCTACACTGCAAAACACAATTCCGGTTATATGCCATTTTCACTATAATGATCACAAATCTTGTTCTGTAGTCATAGCTGTATTTTACCACTTACTTTTTTTGAAACTTTCTAACGCCCTTCCATCCAGCCATCCAATCTGCCCACCCCAAAATATGGACACTCTCATATCTTAGTTCCATTCTTAGTTTCATTCTGTGACTCCCTATGTTGGCCATCTATATTATCTACTTCATTAGACACTCCTCAATAGACTCTCTTCAACTGGTGAACATTTCTCTTATTGAATACGATCTGCCCACTAGCTCAACATCACTTCCATCCTATATGAAAACACTGAAAGGAAGAATTCATAAACTGAAAGATGGGGGGGTGATCTTCAACCATTTATTTTGGTTCAACATAGACTACAATGTTTTTTCAGATTTGTTTGGAAAACCACACTGGAAATCCCTTTTTAAAAGAATTATTTCTTGCCTATCACTGTAAACATATAAACTCCACTTGTCCCCCTTCACTCTGCTTTCCAGCTCTGCTATTATAATCAAATTGATATTGTCATTGCTATTAGAAAATGTGTGTGACTGCATCCCTGTGGATCCATTTACCTTCCCTGGGATTTTCCAAATGGAAACATCCCTCCCAATTTGTCACTTCATTATATGTATTATTGTGCTCCTTGAAGGTCATGATTCTCTCAATTTGTTATTGATTTAATTGGCACTTAGCACAGTGCTTAGTATATAGTAAATGCTTAAGTTATGTTTCATTCATTCATACACCATTTGCTCATTTGTTGTCAGATGGACAATAAACAGGGATAGGTGAATTCTTTTTTTTTCAAATTTAACATTAAACTTCAAATGCTATTCAGAATTGAACTTAGACAAAACAGTTTCTTTTGCAAAATTTATATTTGGTAGCTTACTACTTTCCTTTTCAGTTCTCTTAACATTCAACATAAATCTTACCACCACTTTCTTGTCTCTCTTCTAAGCCATCAACAAGAATGTACTAATAACCTCCTATGTTTCATGCTAAATTAAAATAATTCCTATGCTCAAGGGGTTATAAAACTGTGCATACCCTTTGACCCAGCAGTGCCATTTCTAGGTCTCTATCCCAAAGAGATCACAGAAATGGGAAAAAACCCACACGTACAAAAATATTTATAGCAGCTCTTTTTGTGGTGGCAAAGAATTGGAAATTGAGGTGATGTCCATTAATTGTGGGATGGCTGGACAATTTGTCATATATGAATGTAATGGAATACTATCATGCTATAAAAAATGATAAGCAAGTGGACTTCAGAAAAAACCTGGAAAGACTTACATGAACTCATGCTGAATGAAATGAAAAGAACCAGGAGAACATTGTACATCATGAAAACAACATTGTGCGATGACTGACTTTGATATATTTAGCTCTTCTCAGCAATTCAAGGATCTAAGACAAGTCCAAAAGACTCATGATGGAAAATGTTATCCACATTCTGAGAAAGAACTTTGGATTCTGAATGTGGAAAGAAGCATACTATTTGCTCTCCTTTTCTTTTGTTATTTTGTTTTGTTTCTTCTTTCTTGTGGCTCCTCCCATTAGTTCTAATTCTTGTTTACATCATAACTAATGTGAAAATATGTTTAACATGATCACACAAGTAGAGCCTGTATCAGATTGTACACCATCTTGGGGAGGAGGGAGGAGACAGAGAGGATGAAAATTTGAAATTCAAAATCTTATGGAAGTGAATGTTGAAAACTAAAGATAAATAAATTTTAGAAAAAGCAAGTAAAGTACAATAATTGCAATCTGAGGGCCAAAAAGGATAGACAATACATGGAGATGGAGCCAAAGGTGTAATTACAAACATAGGGACATTAGATTTAAGGAGACATTTTGTTGTAGAGAGGCTCAATCCTTAGACCCTATCAGACTCATATATATTTATACATCCTGCAACGTATAAATTGGATACAGCATTTCTTACATGCATCTAAAGTTGATTTTACAATTATTTTATCTTTGAAAACTAGTTTATTATATCTAAAAATTAAAAGCATCCTATAAAATAATTATTAATCTCCATCAATGAGAAATTAATTAGGCTAATTCCTACTGATATGATTATTACTCCTTATATTATCAACACAACATATGTTGTGACCTTTATTTTTGTCTTAAATATCACCACATATTAACTGTGTACATGTTTTGTCTTATGCAAACTTATTTTGCTTTTTATGGTACTTCTTATAAAACCATCATATAGAAACATAACCTGAAATTCTGAAAACCAGATATTAAAATCTATTTTCCCAGCAATATTTATTGGAATATAAGTATGATTTGTGACATTGAGACAGCCTAGAAACATTTGTTTGTCCTGTAAAACTTTCCTAAATTGCAGCACCATAGGAATATCAATGCAGGACTAAGTTGTATTAAAATTTGATATTGATATAAAGGAAACACACAATTTTGAATAAGTCATTTCAAAAAGTAAGTCTAACTGCATACTGTCAATTCTACTTAGATAATGCTAATTCCAAAGAAAACTCAAACCCTTCAGATCTTTTAAATATCAGTCAGATTAGAGTCTATTTGCCCACCACTAAATTTAGATTCACAATTAATTAAGATATGTCAAATTTATTCAAATTGTTAGGGATAGCTTTAGATAAAACTTATTTAGTTTCTATAGATATCAAAGGGATGTATAAATAAGAGAAGTCCTGATACATATAGCAAAAATCCTTAACCACCAGTAAATAGCATCACTAAGAATTAATATTAGGAATACATCTCTGCACACTTGGGAGCAATAAATACCGAGAGACCTCCGTGGCAAAGCGTAAAGACTATATTTAAGTGATGCTTTATTTATAGTCCAACAAATACATAGAAAAATAGATTTGATGACTTCTTTTGGGCCAGGATTTTATACAAACACATATATAACATTTGTGAAATGCATGGGAGTCAAGTGTATGGGCATGGGTTTGTCTCTCAATATATGTATCTCTATCTATCTATGTACATACTGTAACTAGCATTGTTAATTTAGTGTAAAATTATTAATAATACCAGACAGAACTATGTTGAAGAGGCAATTAATTTACATGAATAAAATGTTGTAAGTTAAGCATTGTTTGATCAAACAAGTGGTGCTACAATGGGATATTATAATCTTACAGTTAGATTTAATTATAACTAAATATTAGTAGCATTGTTGTAAAATCAAATTTTATGTGGTGTGGTGTATGTTATATATGGTAAAGTTACCCTGAGACTCTGAAATTTGTAGTTCAAACATGTTAAATTTTATACAACCCACTCATAGTCTTAGCATATCACCATCCATTTAAATGCCCAGAAACTAGTTTCACCTGAATATAATCCTATATTCAAAGAATGATCTGTCAGCATACTTTAAATAGAGTAAAATAATAATCGCACTCACCATCTTGATCTATGGTCACTGTGATAGCTGTCAATGGCTTTGGAGAAAAACTCAGCTCAGAAACACCATTCATGGCTTCTATTTCAAAGGTGTAATTCACGTGAGACACAAAGTCAACCACAGTCACAGAGGAATTGGTGAGACCAGTATGTCTTGGGATGAAGCGGATTCCACCTCCACAGACCTCACACTGATTTGCATCTAATCCACACTTCTTACAGATAACACTATATGTAAGGTCCTTCCTTCCTCCCGTGTCACTTGGTGGACTCCACTCCAAAATAAGAGCTGTTTCACTAATGTTAAAAATTACATTCCTTGGAGCTGAAGGTGGTCCTAGAGAAAAGAAAACAAATGAAAGCATCATTAAGGTGGCAAAAATTAAGACAATAAAATAAAACTGTTAGCAATATGCACATTCCTTTGTTAAATCAAAGTTTCTTGACCTGCAAAATTGGAAAGTACTCTCTTATTGCTAAAAAGCAAATAAGCAAATAAAAATCACCTTCCCAGAGTTAAAACTTAGTACTAATTAATTGTATTTTACCATTCAAAATTATTGTAGGAAGAAATGAGGAAAAAATTGTGAAAGGTAGAAGAAGTAAGGTTTTATGGGGATTATTTTAATATGATAAAGTTGAAAAATAAGCTGCATTAGATTGAATTAGTCTTTGTAGCCCCCTATGTTACACAACTGAGTCATGTCGAGAAAGTTGGGAATTAAAACACTTAAGACTTAAGAAATTGTGGCAGAGTTGGTCTTCTCAGTGTTTCCTGCAATGGTTTTTTTAACCCCATTGAAGAATTTCTTAGAATTTATCCTTGTTAATTTTCATTTTATTGGGCTTTTTCACCCAGAAACCCAGAACTACAGAATCTCAGGGACTTCAGAAATTGTCTAGTTTAACACATACCTGAAAAATAATCTCTTCTACAAAATGTCAAACAAGAGGACATTCATTCCTTGATCAAAGAACTCCAGTGATTTAGGTGATAAGGCAACCCATTTCACTGTTAGATGGACCAAAGAAATCACCCCTTCCCCAAATATTCTTTTTATTTTTTTTAATTTTTACAAATTTCTTGTGGAGGGGAAGCAGGGAAATTGGGGTTAAGTCATTTGCCCAAGGTTACACAGCTAGTAAGTGTATTATGTGTCTGAGGTCAGATTTGAACTCAGATCCTCCTGAATCCAGAGCCAGTACTCTACTCACTGTGCCACCTAGCTGCCCCCTTCCCACAATATTCTAACCTGTCTTGATCCATCAAATTATATTATTTGTCCGGCACGTATTTCTCTATATTGTAAACATGAATAACCTAAGGGTGCCAAATGCTTTGCTGAAATCTATATAAACTATATATGCAGAATTTTCTTGATACAACCATCTAATAAATCTGTCAAAAAAGGAAATGAAGTTGAAATAATATAGCCTTTTCTCAATGAAGACATCACTGGGAATAGATAATTATTTCCATTTCCAGATAATTCCCTAATCATTACTTTAATAATACATCCATAGAATTTTATAAGGAATCAGGGAGAATTCACTGGTATATAGTTTGTAGACTCTACTCTGCTCTATTTTTGAAAATCAGGACATTTTTCATCTCTAATCCTATATCATCTCTCCTATTCTCTCTGATCTTTCAAAGATAATTAACAGTAGCTTACCACTCACATCTGCTGGTCATTTCAATATCTTGAGATATAATCTATGTGGACCTAGTGAAATAGACAAATGAAGGACAACTGGCTGCTTTATTACTATTACCTTACTTAATGTGAGATTTGTAGGATCATAGATTTAGAGCTAGAAGAGAAATTTGAGGCCAATAAGTCCAATACCCTCACTTGATATATACCCTCACTTGAGAGAGGCTAAGTTGTTTTTTCCGGGGTCACACATCTAGGAACTATCTGCATCCAGATTTGAATGCATCTTCCTGACTTCAAGCTCAGCATTTTATCCACTGAACTGAGCTGCATTGTCTATATCAGGGTGGGGAATGTGCAGCCTCCAGGCCTCATGTTGACCTCTAGGTCCTCAAGTTTGTCTCTTTGACTGAATCCAAACTTCACAGAATGTGAAGCCCTAGAGGCTCAGATGTGGCTTGGACGCTGCAGGTTCCCCACCCCTGGCCTATATAATTCAATATTATAGCTATTTATGATTTATATAACATTATCTGTCAGATTTATGGATAAGGGAAGAATTTATGACCAAACAAGAGATAGAGAACATTACAAAATGTAAAATAGGTAATTTTGATGATATTAAATTGAAAAGGTTTTGCACAAACAAAAATAATGCAATCAAAAGTATAAGGAAAGCAGGAAACTGGGAATTTCTTTGCAACAAGTGTCTCTGATAAAGGCCTCATTTTCGAATATATGGAGAAATGAATTTAATTTATAAAATACAGGTCATTCCCCAATTGATAAATGATCAGAGCATATGAACAGGCAATTTTTAGACAAATAATTCAAACTTTCTATAGTCATATGGAAAAAATGCTCTAAATCACTATTGATTAGAGAAATGGAAATCAAAACTCTGAGGCACCACCTCAGACCTATAAGATAGACTAATATGATGAAAAAGGAAAATGATCAACGTTGGAGGTTATATGGGAAAACTGGAATGCTAACACAATGTTGGTGGATTTGTGCGCTCATCCAATCATTCTAGAGAGCAATTTGAAGCTATGTCCAAAGGGTTATAAATCTGTGGGTACCCTTTGATCCAGCAATACTACTTGTAGGTGTATATCCCAAAGATATAAAAAAGGGCACTAATTTGTACAAAATATTTATAGCAACTCTTTTTATAGTGGTTAGGAATAGAAAATTGAAGGGATGTCCATCAGTTGGGGAATGACTAAACAAGCTGTGGCATATGATTATGATGGAATATTATTGTGCAATAAGAATTGACAAGCAGCATGATTTCAGAGAAATCTGGAAAGCCCTATTATGAACTAATGAAAAATGAAGTGAACAAAACCAAGAGAAAGTTGTACACAGCAACAGCAATGTTGTTTGATGAAGAATTGTGAATGACTTAGCTATTCTCAGTCAATACACTGATCCAAGAAAATCCTAAATCCATAGAAAGAACTGATACTGTTTGAATGCAGACTGAAGTATGCTATTTTTCATTTTCTTACTTTCATTTTTTTTCTTTTATTTTAATCTTCTTGTACAAAATGACTAATATGGAAATGTTTAAATGAAAAAAGGATTTACATAAGTATTTATTAAGTTTTTATCTAAGATATTGGCAAAAATGTTTTTAATATGGACTTGACCAAAGTCAGAGATCTATAGTTTCTCGTAACAGAATGCTTTTAAGTTAATATTCATTCATTAATTAAAATGCTTTGGGTACAGCTGTTCAGCAATTAAATTACTTGCCAGCAATTTTGCTGAGGGAACATTTCTCTTCACCAGGTCCACAAGGATCTCACAAAAGACTTTGTCAAATACCTTCTTAGAATTAAGATAAACTCATCTATCTCATTCATCTGGCCTATAGTTTACTAATTCTACTGGAAAAAATGAGACAATTTTGCTTTAGTATTATTCATAGATTCATAGATTGTAAAATCTGGAAGGAGCCCTAGATGACATAGAATTTGAGCTCTAAAGTATTCAATTAAATAAACTGAGGTCAAAAGAGCTTTGCCTTGAGCATTTTGCTCAAATTTATGAAACTAGTAAGTTGATTCCTATTACATCTCTCATTATACTGCCACCAACGTAGATAATTTTTCATTCATATAAGGAATTCCTATTATAGAAATTCCTCCCATAAGAACTTTATTATAACTTGAGTCTTAGTTTCCTTTGGGCACTGAGAAGTTAAGTGGTTTGTGCAATGTTACACTATTAGTTTGTGTGAAAGATGGCATTATTCACTTTGTTCTCACTCCAAGGCTGACATTTTATACGCTGCTTTGTTTTTCAATGTAGTGAAAAACCGAAGTGCAGCAAATAATGAGCTATATAAGGGAAAATTATTTATCATCTCTCTCAGTAATGTGTTTTATCTTTTTTTTGTTGCTTTTTTTTGCAGTGGGTAAGGCAGGGCAATTGGAGTTAAGTGATTTGCCTAAGGTCACACAGCTAGTAAGTGTGTCAAATGTCTGAGGCCAGATTTAAACTCAGGTTCTCCTGACTCCAGGGCCAATGCTCTACTCATTGTGCCACCTAGTTGCCCCTGGAAATGTGTTTTTTCAAGTCATTTTTCTCTGAAATTCACACACACAGTACATATGTATGTATGTATGTATGTATGTATATTTTTTTTTGCAAGAAAATGTCCACATAAGAAAGTAGAAATAACATTTCTACAATTCATAGTTATTTCTCCTGGTACCTATGTCTTAGAATTATACCTCTTCCAAGTTCCTGAATTTTGAAATTCCCTTACCTGAAGATAATTATAATATCCAGCATTATCAAAATGATGCATTTGAGGGAAGAATGTGAGATAGCTTCTAAATATGAAGCACAGTCCTAAGGTATCTCAAAAAGGCCTCATCATCAAAAATTCACCTATTAGAAAACGAATTCACAGGTAAAATTCAGTATCCAAATAATAGTTGTGACACCTGAAATGTACAGTAAGAAAGGAAAGATGCACACTATTGCCTGGATCACTTTGTAGTCACATAGGTATGCCTATATCTAAGAAGTTTCCTATAAATCATGGCATTACAACCCCACTTTTTCTGAACCTTTGGAAACATCCACTTGAAAGGGTTGAAAAGAAGAAAAGGGAGCTAGTGAAGGAGGTAGGAAAGAAATTTGAGTAAGGGAATAGATTCCATTAGACTGGAGTGATCAAAAATGCTAAATTCTGGAAGCTCAAAAAGAATGAGACTGAAGGGAAGCCATTGAAACTTCCACAAAGTTGCACAATGATGACCAATCTGTAACTATTACAGGTGAGGTAGACTCATCTTCTTCTTTAAATACCTCTATATGCCCTCAGTATCACTGAAATATATCTTAGCTATAAGTGGCTGGGCACTGTCCCTTGGCTGAAGTGCTGAAATCCACTCACAGATTTCTGAATTTTTGATTCTTGCTTGGGCACTGACAATAACTTCCTATCCATCACCTCCCCTTCCCTCTCACTCATGATAAATCTCTAGGCTATATTATCTTTGATTCTTTGACCCTCTTTTGTCACAGTTCATCTACAAAAATACCTTACAGAATCACAAAAGGTGGCAGAAGGAATTCAGCAACCATATAATCCAACTCACACATGAAAGCAGCCTCCACTATAAGAAATCCAGCAAGTGCAGCTTGCCTTTATTTCCAACTTTTATTTGATGGTGACATCATTTTAACCCTTCAGTAGTCACAATGTTTGCATCTTTGACCCCTTGTCTAAGTTTCTGCTATCACTGGCCTGATAATTCTTATCCCACTATAACCCCAAACATCCAACTTCTCTACTCTTTGCTTTTGAAAATCTGATGATAGCTGAAGAAAATGAAAACAAATCAAGCAGATTTCATTCATTACAAATTTATAGTGTATGATTTTAGCTGATCCATTATAAAATCTAATGGACCAGCAAATCTTTTACTCTACTTTTATCATTTTTCTATTTCATCACACACAGAGACTGTCCCAAGCCTTTCTGCCTCATGTTCATATACAATCCCAGTCTACACAAGAACATCAAATAACAGCCTTCCTCCCTCTTCACTGCAAAGATTATGGCCCATTGACTATAATCTGCCTTGATTCATATTCCTTTAGTTAAGACTTCTTAGCATAATCATTCTATTATTTTTCCTTTTGTACACTGAAGGAACTTTGCCCTTTCATCCCATCAAGAATTATTTTTTTCTCAGGTTATCTCCAATCTCTCTTCTGGTTCTTTCTCATCCACCTCAAAGGTTGGTCTCAGTTCTTCACAATCATTTTAGTTCCTTGAAGACAGAAATTATTTCATTATTTGTATTTGTATCACCACAGGCTTGGGCAGTGCTGATACATAGTAGGTGCTTAATAGAGGCTGGCTGATCATATGATTTATTGATTATATAAAGCCTTCCATTTTTTCTCCTATACCTTCCAGATAGCCTGCTGTATCTTTTCTCTTTATTTTTAAACGAAAAGTTTTAAACATCCAATGTTTCCATTTCCTAAAATCTCTTCCCAACTTTTGCAATTAGGCATATACATCCATAACTCTAAAAGTCTCTCAGAGTTTAAACCACAACCACCTAATTGTCAAATGCAATGGTATATTTTTTAGTCCTTATTATCTTTAATCTGGTAGCATTTGATATTGTTGCTCATTTCTTCCTTATTCCAATTGTTCAGTTTCTCTCTTTCACTGGCTCTTGGCCTACTAGGATTTCTTTCTAGAAAAAAAGGATGAGGGAATGCTATGAATCCATCTAGTGAAATGCAGAACAATGATTTATCTAAAGGGGAAAGAAGGAAACTTCCTTACTTCTCCAAAATGGAGGAATCAGGTAGATGTTTCAGTAGTTTCTGTCTTAGATTTTTTCTATTTTTCTCTCTTGCTGAAGTATAAATGAGATGACTGATATATAAAATTTTAATTTTTCATGGATTTTAATTTTTATATTTTATTAAAATGTCACAACTTATTCTTTTGAAAATTACACAAATTTTTAAAATAACCAGAAAGTTGTACAGCTTACAATTTCTTATAATTTTAATTGGTACTGAGCTCAATTCTTTTGGTAACTAAATAAGGCTAAGTGATTTCATGCCTCATGTGGAAAACTCATTTTTTAGAGTTACTGGCTTATGGGGAAGTAAATTGAAGTTTTCAAAAACAAATAAACAAAAAATCCAACACAATTTAATTTTGCATGTGCATATGTGTCTTTGTGGATGTGCTAGACTACTAGCAGCCTCTTCTAGGCAATGGATGCTATCTCCAGTGTTGTGTTACACATTTTAAAGACATTCCCATCTTACATATATCTGCATTTAGGATTCTGAATATAGAAAATAAAATTTGTTAAAATTTGCAAATGTTAAGAAACTCAAACTTGTGTGGTACTTCATTTACATAATGTAGACACATGCTTAAGGTATACAAAGTAGAGAAAGAGGGGAGGAAAAGGAATTGGAAGGGAGAGAGTGACAGATAGAGATAGAAAGAGAAAAAGCTAGAGAAGGAAATGAGAGAAGAAAGAATGACAGAACAAAGTACAGAAAGAATAAAAGAGAAAGAACAAAAGATGATTCTAATTATAATAATTGTCACAGTTTCTTATAGGAATAGCTCTGGGACACTCTTTTGCTGAGTCCAATTAAATTTTATATTCTCCGTGAAACCTTCTTATTTCAGCTCCTACTGTCCTGAATTCCTGAAGTATTTATTGTCTATTTGAGAAAGGTTTCCTTATGCTATAAGTAATCCAGTTGCATGTAAATCCTCTCTTCCCAACTCTTTGAGGTCAGAACATTTGGTTGGCATTTCTTTGCATCTTCCTCAGAGAGAGAGAGTGACTAGTACAAAGACTAGACATAATATAAACACAAGTTATCTATATTATTTTAATTTTAATTTTTCATTTTTATTGACAAGGGCCTGAGGTACCATAAAAAAATTCTGCTCCTAGTTAAAGGATGTGAATTAGATTAAAAATTAAACAAGTAATTATTGTATAATTATTATTGGCAGATATAAAATTATTTCCTAAAAACTTCACAGACGCATGTAAAAGTTCTGTAATATCTCCATATTGTGGGCTTTTTCTGCTCCTTTTCAAAGCTTGTAACTTTGTTATATCTGTGACTTCAGAGTTCTTCTGAAACTGTAGACTTAATCATATGCCTACATGTTAGTCAACTGGGTCTCCATCTCCAAAATTCTGGTTTCATCCTAGTTGGTGAGAAAGTTGCACTATCCTCCCTGTCTGTCTCCCAATTCCCTTGGTGCACTTTCCATTTCCTGCACACAATGTGAGTTTGTTAATGGAAAAGATTATTTGATAGGTTAGGGACATCAATAGGTTCTGTAAGGAAAACTTTGGATCAGAATTGTTGTCCTGGTACATTGTACCAGGGAGTCTGGTTAAGGCAAATATTGGAATAAATGATAAATGAGGTTTCTTCAGCTCTTCAATTTGATATTTAATGAGGGACAGGGACAATGTCTTAAATCTTCCCTACACATTCTGCTTTGGCATATTACATTCTCAATGTGACAGGAAAATTATGATAAGGATTCAGTAAAAGAGTATATGGGCATTTGCAGGTTTTGTTCTTCCTTCCTAGACTTCTACTTGGAATAATAGGACTCATTATCATTATAATCCTCCTACCAGGTGCTATATTCAAATTGTTCATCTTTCCCTTACATATTGTGGAAACAGGAACTATTATTCATATTTTCATGAGTATAAAAATGTTATTAATTATGTGATGGATGTCTGCAAGTATATAACTGTCTGCCTGCAGGAATTTCTTTTAAGTAGACACTTTTCTAACTCAAGGGTCCTCATGCCCATTTGCATGATGATTAAATAGCTTTTTAATTGCCATTAAATTATGCCAGCTAAACTGTGATTTCATGCAAATATTAAGCTGTAATGACATGCAGTGAATCATTTACTAAGATTTAGAACTTGGAAAAAAGAGATAATTAATTTTATCCTCAGATTCAACTAAATCATGTATCACTGGGCTTTTAGGAATATGACCTGATTGCTTTGTTAGCATTTATAAACTATACAAAGATTATATGACACATGAGAAAAAACTTGGCAACAATGACCCTGGAGACATCTGTGTTGAAAGCTCTCAGAGATTCCTTATGTTGATTCTCACCCTCACCTCTCTAATGGAAGTAAGTATACATACAAATGAAAATCAAATTATATTCTTCCTTCCCCCATCAACCATTAGCAATAAAATTATAGTTATTCTTGTTGGACTTCACCTGTTTTTCATGTCCATATTATAAGTTTTATAAGAAAACTTGAACTTACGTTTGATCAAATATTTGAATGCAATTTTAGTCATATCAATTGCTTGAAATTTAGTTTTGTTAAAACTGATATTTTTCTGTGGCTTAGGAATACAGGAAGCACTAATGAGTTCTGGTCCTTCTCCCTCCTTCTCCCTCCCCATAGACACACTCAACATTTGATCTGTTTCTGTGGTTTTTAAAATGGAGGCAGCAGAACAATTTTGGTGGGGGGCAGGGTGGGGTATGAAGATGCTGCCCATTTATTTTTCAGATCAACATGTATTCCCTCTGATGAAAGAATATTAGAGTTGCATGATACCTTAAAGATTATCTCATCCTACTTCCTTATATTACAAGCAAATAGAATGAAGCCCACAGTTAAGTGACTTACCTAAGGTCATAAGCTAGTTCCCAGTGAAACCAGTATTAAAAATGATGTCTCCTAGCTCATAGTCTGATACTGTTGCCATTTATTATATTGCCTCTCCAACCATCTTCCTCTCAGAGTGGAGGTCATGTGGCCAACTTCTCTGAACTTTGTTTTGTCTGTTTTTTTTTAATATTGAGTGATGTCAGGTCACAGAAGAAAAGAGTTGAGGGTCATAAGGAAATCAATCCCTACTTCAGTTATTAAAATTTTGTTATTTATCATAAAATATGTGTGTAGGTTGATAACATCTTTCTGATTATATATATATATATATATAATATGTATTATGTATAACATTTAATTTAAACATTTACAGCTATCTGCCTATTGTATATATTTTATTTAAATTTGTGATTTCATTGATATAGAAATTTGCTGTCAGTAAAGTTTTCCCACAGTTAAGAGACCAATGCCTATCCTAAGGTCACTGAGAGATTCACCTTTAGTCAAAGAGACAGTATATCAGAGGCACAACTGAAATTCCTGATACTGAGATTACTTCCCTAGGTATTAAACTATATTGCTTCACAAGACATACATCTATGTCTATGATAGTCCACAATGAATATATGCACACATACATACACACACACACACACACACACACACACACACACACACACATATACATTAAGAAAAACACAGACCATCAAGGATCAGATCATCATTGGAGAAACAAATGACAGGATTCATTTTTGCTTTCTCTTCTTATGACTATTATCACTTGCATTTGAAATTACTAAATATCTATATTACTTTGCTTGATTAAGCCAAATTTTTGAAGTCACCTATTAGAATAGGACACATGGCCTAATAATGTCAGGAAGGTGAGAGTGAAATATAGATAAAAATGTAAGCACTTTCATTTAAAGACAAATGCCAAAGGAATGCTAATATCCACAGATAGGAAAGCCCGTGGCTTTTAAGCTAGCCTTTATCTGGAAGCTCCCACACACATTTGTGCCTGACCAATGTTAGAGCCTTCTGATCAACCACAGTCAGATACTATGTATCTTGACCCTGACATTTTGGTACTCTTTGAGCATGAAGGACAGCAACCAGACTAGAACAGGCATGGGACCAAATTTGTCTGCCTTAGAATGATGAAAGGCCAAGCCAAATTTACCAGCATCTATAGAGCAGTTTCATTGTTTACATTATGTTGTGCCCTTGTAGCTACTTAACTTGCCAATTAAGAGGCATGTGGGTTTTCAAATCCCTACAACTAGCCTTAAGTTTTGAACACTGAAGAACAAATATACTTTTTGAAATACAAAATGAAAATCTTTTTTTCAAACTGGTGAAAAACAGAATTGTTTCTTTATAACTTAAAAAAATGCTTTCCCCTTGATTATTGGCAAAGACAAATAGAATCTTATGATATAAGTTTTCTTTATAAAATAAATTAAAACAAAGAGAAAAAATGGGAGAAGGGATACCAAACACTAAATTAATTAGACTTACTGGTACATGCCATAGAAGGTGGGTCTTTTTCAGCTCGGAAGTAACCCTTTTCACACTGGCAGACAGATGTTGCTTCCATATAGGTTAAACTGTGTGGAGGGCACTTAGAACACTTTATGTTCCCAGCAAATGCTTTATAGAATCCTGGTCTGCAAGCTATAAAACAGGAAAAGCTGTTTTATTCAGCTATTACTGTGCATATATTACTTAATATGTACAATATGTTCCATATATTTCCTTCTGGATTTTCTGCATCATTGCACATCAATAAGACAAAATTATTAATTGAGTTAGCCTTTCCTTGTCACAAACACAGAGATATATAAATATTTATTGATTATAGTAATTCAAACTGGTTCTGGTTAATCAGTTGAGGTGAAAGACCAAAATGTGCTATTGGGTTTCTAATCACACTATTACTACATAAAAGAATGCTGAACATACATTTATCAATTTTTCATGTAGAGTAATAATAGCAGATCACTTTTTATAGTGTGTCCAGCTAAACAAAGCATTTTACATATGTTGTTGCTCAGTCATTTTTTAGTCATGTCCAGCTCTTCAGAACCCAATTTGTGGTTTGCTTGGCAAAGGTACGGGAGTGGTTGTTTTCCATTCCCCTCTCTAGCTCATTTTATAGATGGGGAAACTGAGCCAATTGGGGGTAAGTAACTTGCCCAGGGAGGCCCAGAGTGGAAGTAACAGCTGCGGCCACAATCAAGCCCCAATCTTCTCAGCCCAGGACAAGAATGTGTAGGAGTGCAGAGCCTGCAGCTGCAGGAGCAGCTAACCTGGAGGCTTTCAACCCACAGTCTAAAGGTTTGAAACTCACCTTCTTGGACACCAGGTAGCCAGGATGTGCAGGTAAAATGGCTCATATCCCTCCCTTGAATAAGCCCAGAAAATAAAGCCTCAGGAGAAACAGAGGAGCTAGAGGGGGGCCTTCAATAGAGAGAGAAGTGGAGAAGAGGACCCTTCCTGTGGAGGTGGAAGGAGACTAGTGCAGGAAGAGAGGTGTCCCAGCAGCCGTCACCTTAGCAGAACAAGGAGAGTAACTGAGCCCAGGTGATGGAGCTAACTAACATCAACACCAGGACCCCAGACTTGGCTTTGCATAGCCAGGGGAAGTGGCAGACACCAACACAGACACAAGCTGAGACCACCCCTACTGTAGAGCAGTCCTAGGGAAGAGGAGACTCCCAGCAGCCAGACCACTCCTTCCCCACACCTCACAAAACCAGAGGCCATAGCACATAAAGCTAGATCCCAACACACAAAACTAGGGACAGAGCTCCTTGAGCCTCAGAAACAGAGATCCACTTCAGAAACCAGGAGTGCAAAAACACCATTGAAAAGAATTTTAAGAAGCTTTCAAAGACAATTGACTCATATTACGCAGACAGGGAAGACCAAATTACCAATTCGGAAAAAGACAGCATGGACACTACACCCACACCTAAAACCTCAAAAGGGAAAGTGAACTGGTCTGCAAACCAAAATGCATTCCTGGAAGAACTCAAGCAGGACTTTAAAAACCAAATTAGAGAGGTAAAAGAAAAAATGGGAAAAAATTCATTCAGGAAAACAAATCTTTAAAAGATAAAATTGGGGAATTGGTTAGGGAAAATCAGAATATAAACAGAGAAAATGTCTCATTGAAAGGTAAAATCAACCAAATGGAAAAGAAGATAGAGAAGACAAAGGAAGAAAACAAAACACTAAAAATTAGAATTGGGCAAGTAGAAGCTAATGATTTCCTGAGACATCAAGAAACAGTTAAACAAAATCTAAAAAATGAAAAAAATAGAAGAAAATCTGAGATATCTGATTGGAAAAACAACCAACCTGGAAAGTAGATCCAGGAGAGACAATCTAAGAATTATTAGTCTACCAGAAAGCTATGATGAAAAAAAGAACCCTTATAGTATGTTCCATGAAATCCTTAAAGATAATTGCCCGGAGGTCCTAGAACCAGAGGGTAAAACTGTCATCGATCAACCCCGGAAAAAAATCCCAAATTGAAAACTCCAGGAAATATTGTAGCCAAATTCCAGAACTACCAGGTCAAGGAGCAAATATTGCAAGCAACTAGAAAGAAACAATTCAAACATCATGGAAATACAGTCAGGATCACGTACGATCTTTCAGCTTCTACATTAAATGACAGGAGAAATAGGAATATGATATTCCGAAAGGCAAAGGAGCTTGGACTACAACCAAGGATCAACTACCCAGCAAAATTGAGCATAATTTTCCTGGCAAGGAGATGGGCATTCAATGAAATAAGGGAATTTCAGACCTTCCTAAAGAAAAGGCAAGAGCTCAATAGAATATTTGATCTCCAAATACAAAACTCAAGAAAGACATAAAAAGGTAAATGGGGAAAAAAACCCTGGTTAATCAATGAGGGTAATTAATTACATGCTTATATAGGATTATTTTGTTTTATATATATTTGATATGTATGTGTATCCATCTATCTATCTATCTATCTATATATATATATATGTCAATCTTGAGAATAGTATACTTATGAAAATTGAAAGGGATATTCATAGACTGTGGATGTCATTATAAAATAACCGATATAATGATAAAATGTATTTATACAGATATAAAGGGATGTTACTGGGAGAAGAGGTAAGGGGGTAGTAGAAAAGGGAAAATTACCTCACATGAAGAGGCACAAAAACATATTGTGGTAGAGGGAAAGAAGGGAGGGAGAAGAGCAGTATCTGTGCTTTATTCTCATCAGATTTGACTCAAGAAGGGAATAACATACCCTGATAAGTATAGAAATCTAAGTTGTCCTAAAGGCAGTAGTAGGGGAAAGGGGGAAAAAAGGGAGGTGGATGATCAGAAGGGAGGGAAGAAGTAGCAAGTGGAAAACGGTAAGATAAGAGAAGGGAATCAAGAGTGAGGGTAAACTGAGGAAGGTGGTGGTCAAAAGCAAAACTTTGTTGAGGAGTGGAAGGGGAAAGGGAGAAATAAAAGCATAAATGGGGGAAATGGGATGGAGAAAAAGGCACATATAGTAATCATAACTATGAATGTGAATGGGATGAATTCTCCCATAAAATGGAAATGGATGGCAGAATGGATTAAAAATGATAATCACACAATATGCTGTTTACAAGAAACACACAAAACAGCAGCATACACACAGGGTAAAGATAAAAGGCTGGAGTAAAATATATTGTGCTTCAGCTAAAGTAAAAACAGCAGGTGTAGCAATCCTAATCTCAGACAAAGCAAAAGTAAAGATAGATGTAATTAAAAGAGATAAGGAAGGACATTACATCCTGCTAAAAGGCACCAAAAATAATGAAGCAATAACATTGTTTAACATACATGCCCCAAGTGGTATGGCATGCAAATTCTTAGAGGAGAGGTTAAGGGAGTTACAGGAAGAAATAGACAGCAAAACCATGACAATGGGAGGACTCAAACTCCCCCTCTCTGAACCTGATAAATCTAACCTCAAAATAAACAAGAAACAAGTTAAGGAGGTCAAGGGAATCTTAGAAAAGGCAGATATGATAGACCTCTGGAGAAAACTGGATGGGGATAAAAAGAAATATACTTTCCTCTCAGCACTCTATGGCACATACACAAAAATTGACCATGTACGATGGCATCAAAACCTCACATTCCAGTGCAGAAGGACAGAAGTAGTCAAAACATCCTTTGCAGATTATGATGCAATAAAAAATATTTGTAATAAAGAACATGGAAAATAAGGTAAAAATTAATTGGAAACTGAATAATCTAATTCTAAAGAATGAGTGGGCCAAAGAACAAATCAGAGAAGCAATTAACAACTTCATTCAAGAGAATGACAATAATGAGACAATATAGCAAAACGTATGGGTGCAGCAAAACTGTTCTTAGAGGAAGTTTTACATTTCTAAATGTTTACATGAATAAAATACAGAAAAAAGAGGTCAAAGCATGCAATTGAAAAAGCTAGAAAAAGAACAAATTGAAAATCCCCAATTAAATACCAAATTAGAAATACTGAAAATCAAAGGAGAGATTAATAAAATTGAAATCAAGAAAAGCATTGAATTAATAACTAAAACCAAGAGCTGGTTTTATGAAAAAACAATAGAATTGATAAACCTTTGGTCAATTTGATTTAAAAAATAGAAAGAAGAAAATCAAATTGCCAGTATCAAAATTAAAAGAGTTAATTCCGCTCAAATGAAATGGAAATTAAAACAATAATTAGGAATTATTTTGCCCAATTGTATGCCCATAAATTTGACAATCTTAGGGATATGGATGACTATCTAGAAAAATACAAATTGCCCAGGTTAACAGAAGAGGAAGTAAAATTCCTAAATAACCCCATCTCAGAAAAAGAACTTGAGCAAGCCATCAATGAACTCCCTAGGAAAAAATCTCCAGGGCCAGATGGTTTTATATGTAAATTTTATCAAACATTTAAAGAACAATTAATTCCTATACTTTATAGAATATTTGGGAAAATAGGTGAAGACGGAGTCCTACCAAATTCCTTTTATGTCACAGATATCGTACTAATACCGAAACTAGGAAGAGTCAAAACATCAAAAGAAAATTATAGACCATTTTCCCTAATGAATATTGATGAAAAACTTTTAAATAAAATATTAGCAAAAAGATTGCAGCAACTTATCACAAGAATTTATCACTATGACCATGTAGGATTTATTCCAGGAATGCAAGGCTGGTTCAACATTAGGAAAACCATGAGCATAACTGATCATATTAACAATAAAACTAGCAGAAACCATATGATCATTTCAAGAGATGCAGAAAAAGCCTTTGAAAGAATACAACACCCATTCCTATTAAAAACACTAGAAAGCAGAGGAATAAATGGAGCCTTTCTTAAAATTATAAATAACATCTATCTAAAACCATCAACAAACATTATTTGTAATGGGGATAAGCTAGATGCACTTCCAATAAGATCAGGGGTGAAACAAGGATGTCAGTCATCACTCTACTATTCAATTTGTTACTAGAAATGTTAGCTGTAGCAATAAGAGAAGGAAAAGAAATTGAAGGAATTGGAACAGGCAAAGAAGAAACTAAATTATCACTTTTTGCAGATGATGTGATGATTTAATTAGAGAATCAACTAAAAAGTACTTGAAAAAATAAACAACAATAGAAAAGTTGCAGGATATAAAATAAACCCACATAAATCTTTGGCATTCCTATACATTACTAACAAAGCCCAACAGCAAGAGAGAGAAAGAGAAATTCCAGTCAAAGTTACAGTAGACACTATAAAATGTTTGGGAGTCTATCTGCCAAGAGAAACCTAGGGAATATATGAACATAATTATGAAAAACTTTTTACACGAATAAAATCAGATACAAACAAATGGAAAAATATCACTTGCTCATGGTTAGGCCAAGCTAATATAATAAAAATGATAATTTTGAATAAATTAATTCATTTATTCAGTGCCATAGCAATCAAACTACCAAAAGTATTTTACAGAGCTGGATAAGATTATAACAAAATTCATCTGGAAGAGCAAGAGATCTAGAATATCTAGGGAATTAATGAAAAGAAATGCTAGGGAAAGTGGCCTAGCCATAGCAGATATTAAACTGTACTATATATAAGTCAGCAGTCACCAAAACTACCTTGTACTGGTTAAGAAAGAGTGGTGGATCAGTGGAATAGTATAGGTACACAAGATGCAGTAGTCAACGACTATAACAATTTACTCTTTGATAAACCCAAAGAATCCAGCTTCTAGGCTAAGAATTCACTATTTCACAAAAACTGCTGGGAAAATGGGAAAACGGTAGGGCAGAAACTGGGCATAGACCAATATCTTACACCATACACTGAAATAAAGTCAAAATGTGTTCATGATTTATGAATAAAGGCTGATACTACAAGCAATTTGGGAAAGCAAGGAATAGTTTGCCTATCAGATTGATGGAAAAGAAAAGAATTTATGACACAACAAGAGATAGAGAGCATTACAATACGCAAAATGGATAATTTTGATTATGCTCAATTGAAATGTTTTTGTATAAACAAAGACAATGCAACCAAGATTAGGAGGGAAGCAGAAAATTGGGAGAAAATCTTTACAGCTGGTTTCTATGATAAAGGTCTCATCTCTGAAATATACAGGAACAGAGCCAAATTTATAGGAATATAAGTCGTTCCCCCTGTGAGAAATGGTCAAAGGATAGGAACAGGCAGTCTTCATAGGAAGAAATTAAAGATATCTCTAGGCATACAAAAAATGCTCTAAATCCCTACTGATTAGAGAAATGCAAATGTAAACACCTCTTAAATACCACATCTCTCCTGTAAGATTGGCTAAAATGACAAAACAGGAAAACGATAAATGCTGGAGAGTATGTGGGAAAATTGGAACATTGTTACATTGCTGGTGGAGTTGTGAACTGATCCAGCCATTCTGGAGAGCAATTTGGAACTATGCCCAAAGGGCTATAAAAAAAGTTCATACCCTTTGACCCAGCAATACCGCTTCTAGGGTTGAATCCCAAAGAGATCACACAAGTAGGAAAAAGACGCACATTTACAAAAATATTTATAGTGGCTCTTTTTGTAGTAGCAAAGAATTGGAAATTGAGGGGGTTCCCTTGATTGCCCATCAATTGGGGAATGGCTGAATAAGTTGTGGTATATGAAGGTAATGGAATATTATTGTCCGACAAGAAATGGGGATGATATGGACTTCATAATAACATGGAAAAATCTACATGATATAATGCTGAGTGAGTGGAACAGTACCAGGAGAACATTATACACAAACACAGATATATGGATTCTGTGATGACTAACCCTGATAGACTTTGCTCTTCTAAGCAATTGGAGGTGCAAAGACAACTCCAAAGGACTCATGATGGAAAGAGCTATCTACATCCAGGGAAAGAACTATGGCGTCTGAATGCAGATTGAGGCACACTTTATGCTCACCTTTTTTCCCCTTATTTTCTTTCTCTTTCTTTAGTTTTGTTTCTTCTTTCTCATGATTCATTCCATTGGTCATAATTCTTCTTTACAACTTGAATATTGTGTAAATATGTTCATGGTGAAGTTATATGTAGAAGATTTATTGGATTCCATGCCATCTTGAAGAGGGAGGGAGGTGTGTGTGGGGGAAAGAAAATCTGGAATTCAAAAATATGTGGAACTGGGTGTTGTAAACTAAAAATCAAAATCTTAATTATAAAAAAAATCTGTAACCTTTTGTTTCTATATCTGGGCCATTATGCATATGTCTTAGGCATGATTATTTCACATTAACATTATTCTATCTAGAATTTAATTGCATACAGCAAAATAATGTTTATTTACATTTTTCAGACATATAAATATTTTCAACAATGCCTTAGGTCACCTGACAGCTGATCCCTAGAGCCAATGTCTACTTATCCCTAGAGGAGTAGTGTTCATTGGCGGCTAGAGCATAAGATAGCTGGACTTGAAGTCAGGAAGACGTGAGTTTGAATCCTATATCAGAAACTAATTTATTTCTTACCTGGCTGCACTTCTTTGACTTCTCCATTATGCTCCCTTCCTTCCCTAAGTCACAATTAGATTGTTTGCTCCTTGAAGACAGGCATTGATTTCATTTCCCATGTGTATATCCCTAGTACTTAGCATAGTGTCGGAGATACATTTGGTATCTAATAAATGCTTGTTTATTATCAGACTATTTTTAAACATATTTTTATTCCATTATATATTTCTAATTTTTTTAACAATCTCTAAAAATGTATTCACATTCTCTTTTCTCTTTTCCTCCCTTCTTGAGAAGACAAGCAATTTTTATAGGTTATACATGTGACATCTTGTAAAATATGCTAGGCATTTGCAAAAGAAAAAAAACATCAAAAATAAGTTAGAAAAACAGCATGCTTTAGTTTACATTCAGCATTCATCAGTTTCTCTCCCTCTCCCTCCCTCCCTCCCTCCCTCCATCCCTTCCTCTCTCTCTCTCTCTCTCTCTCTCTCTCTCTCTCGATAGAATTTTTCATCATGGGTCATTTAGAAGTGTGTTAAATCATTGTACAGATCAGAATAGGTAAGTATTCATTGTTGATCATTGTACAATATTGCTGTTACTGTATGCACTGTTCTGGTCCTGCTCACTTTACTTTGCATGGGTTTGTGTAAGTCTTCTCAGGTTTTTTGAAACCATTCTGCTTGTCATTTCTTATAGCACAATAGTATTCCATCACACTTTATATACCACCATGGAGGGGGAGGGATTGCTAGGGGGGTAGCCCAGAGATCTAGCCTTGATTCTGTGTTTTTTAAATTTTAAACAATGATTTAGAAAAGATGTGTTTGTCAAATTTTCAGATGAAATGAAGTTGGAAGAGATAAGTAATACTTTAATTGATAAAGTCTGTATCCCAAAAATTCTTGAGAGGGTGGAATAATGGAGGAAATCAGAGATGAGAATTCATGTAGATAAATCTTTAGTTCTGTGCACAGGTTAAGAAAAAAATCAACTTTATCAGTATAATATAGGGTAAGCATGGCTAGATAATAGTTTGCAGAGAAGAAATATATATATATATATATATATATATATATATATATATGTATATATATAGCATTATTGTGATTTCCCTGCTCAATACTGAGACATAGAATCTAATACTGAGATAAAGAAGCTGAATAATTTCCAGAAGAAGATAGACAATAGTTCTACACTATTCTACCATAGTCAGACCACATTTGTATTCATTTATGAACACCACCTATTAGAAAAGACTTAGACAAGTTGGAGCACAACCAGAAATCAGTAACTAGGATGGTGAAAAATGGAGACTAAGATATGTGAATACCAACTGAAGGAACTGGTGAAGTTTAGCTCTGAATGGGAAGACTGGGGCGGGGGGAGGTTGGGGATGGAACAATAATGTCGTAGAAGACTTTAATTATTTGAAAAGCTGTGATGCAAACAACAGATTGGTTTTATTCTTTTAGGCCCTGCAGAAGACAAATAGGAACAATTTTTAGAAATCATAGAGGTCAATCTACACTCAGTATAAAGAAAAGTTTTTATAAGAATTTTACCTCTTTAAAATGAAGAACCTATCCCAGGGGGTAGTGGGTAAACCTCAACTGAAAGTTACTATTCAGAATATGAATTATTAATTGTTATTTTGTTTTATTGGCCATTATTAGTAGGCTTTTGAAGAAAACCTATTTAAAAAACCTATTTAGACTAGGTTTTTTCTGAGGTTTCTTCCAGTTCTGAGAATCTGTGGTTCTATATTAGTTAAGGGACTATTGAAAATTGATAAAACTATACAAAAGCATAAAAGGTTGAAATTGATATGGTGCCATGTGTATAAATGATTTAAAAGAAGAGGCATTAACATTGGCTTTGCTGCTATATCCAAAAGTCCACAGAACTTTTCCATCTGAGTTACAGATGACAACTTCCATATGTATTGTCTCCCCCATTAGAACATGAGAACCTTATTGCTATTTTTATCCCTAGGGCATAACTCAATACTGTGCGCATAGTAAAAACTTAATAGGTATCTTATTCATTCTTGCAGATTTTAAATACGTATAACAATAGCTAAAAATTGCACATTTGATATTTGACTGATCTCTTAACTCCTTTTGTTATATTAATCTTTTTCCTACTACTACTTTTAATGGTAATAATATTAATAATATTTATTTGGTGTTTTAGGTTTTGGCAAGTAGTTTACATATGTTTTCTCATATTATCTTCACAACAAACCTATAATATATTTTATAATTAACCACATTTAACAGATGAGTAAACTGAGGAAAGAAAAATTTAAGTGAATTGCACATAATCATTCAACTAGTGAGTGTCCAAGGCAGGATTTAAATTCACATCTTCACAACTCCAGGTTCAACACTGTTAAACAATATACCACCGGTAACTTGTCCCTATCAAGATTTAGGCCTTGTTCCTATGAGTGGGGGGCATTATTCTATGATGTATATTTTCTATTTCATGGATGGGGGAGTCATGGCATAAAGTATATGCCTTATGACAAAGTAAAATGATTGGAGTCAATAAATGAGAACAGAAACAAGTTTTTCAGTAACCAGTGATAGAGTTGGGGATGAGTTCTATTTTTTTTGCTTACTGAGCAGCAAGAGATGTGCCATTATGGGACAAAGAATTAGAACAAAAAAAATCATCAGTTTGGGAGATAACCTCATAATATTATGAGGAAATAAAAGCTCAAGAAAAGATAATGGAGGCCTTGCCTCATGGATACAGTGTGAAACTAGGTAGAAAAGATAGCTTAATTTTCAAGGACAGAACCAAGGGTTATGATTTAGCTAGAGGAATTTTACCTCATTTGAAACAAAAAAAAGCACAAGGAAAGGGGAGGGCAAGATTAAAAGAGAACTTTGAGAGTTAGAACAAGATCACCAGTGAAGGGTAAAGAAAGCACAGGGCCAAATGGCAGCTGGAAAATAGGGATTCACTCTCCCCCAAAACCCTCCAAACAACTGTAAAAATTGGCTCTGAACAAATTCTAGAACCCACAAAATAACAGAGGGAAGTAGGTCTTCAGACCAGGAAGGCCAGGATGGTCACTGGGAAGGGTCTATTGCACTGTACTGGGAGCCAAGTGGAGGGCAGTGCAGCATGGCTGGAGCCAGGACAGACCAGGAGCAGAGTAGACCACTGGGAGGAGCAAGTCTCAGTGCTATGAATCACTGAGCTGTGGCAGTCACCGGACTTCTTAACCCACAAATACCAAAAACCACTGAGCAGGTCAGTGGGAAAACTGCTGGATCTGGGTGAGAAGTGCATGGTCTGGCCTTAGCCCTAGGGGCTGTGGAGGTGGTGCTGCAGCAGCAGCAGGAAGCTGCTTCCAGAGCTCCAGCATGAGCTGCTTCCAGAGTCTCTGGCCCACATTGTGGGAGGAATCAAGCAGCAGATCAGAGTGGGAGTGCAGGGAGCACTTTGCAAGCACAGAGGCAGAGTTCTCATGCTTTGGCCTTCTTGGATCTGGGTTGGTCCTGGCTGGTGCTTCTTGGGTGAGAAGGAGCACTGGTGAAGCAGAGCTTGCGGTGGCTGTGGAGAGGGAGTTCTAGTAGCTACACAGCAGAAAGGACTGCTTTCACTCACAGAGCAGAACACAGGACATGAGAGAAGTATCATACGATCTCAGAATAGAACTAGCTCTGAAAACAGCAGTGCAAGGCCCCTGAAGCTTGGGACAAAGCACTCTTCACACTTAAGGCAGTTATACCCTGACAAAAAGCTCAAGGGTCAAGTAGTTGGCTGGGAACATGAGCAAGCAGCATAAAAGGATTCAGACTACAGAATCAATAGAAGATCAAAACAAAGAGCCATAAGAAGTCAATGAAGTCAAAGGACCTACATCAAAAGCCTCCAGGAAAAATACAAATTGGTCTCAGGCCATGGAAAAGATCAAAAAGGATTTGGAAAATCAAGTAAGAGAAGTAGAGGAAAAATTGGAAAGAGAAATGAGGGTGAAATAAGAAAAGCATGACAAATGAGTCAACAACTTGCTAAAGGAGACCCAAAAATGCTGAAGAAAATGACACTTTCCTGCTAAAGATACTTCTGTGTAAGCAGAAAAAAGCTGAAAGATATTGGCTGAAAAAATTCCAAAGCAAAAACCAAGTGCAGGAGCAGGTTATGTTGCCCATTTTATAACATGAAGCTGGATGTAATACCCAATGAGTTAGTCCATCAGTAACATTTTCAGATGGAAAATAATTTGAGGTCAAAGTCAGAAAGCAGGAAAGCAAGCTAAAAATATTTTGTTAAATTGTAAAATGTTTCAGGGATCTCAAACTGCTTTCTGTAACAAAATTCCAAACTTTAAACAAGTGTTCTTTCTCCTTGTATTGCTACATAGCTACAATCACAAAACACCATGGTTTCAGAAAACTCAAATTGTAGGTTACTGCGGGGGGAAGCATAATAGGTGTAAAAATGGACACAGCACCAATAAATAGACTGTCAGCCATAATTTGAACATGAGAAGTAGCATGAAGGACAGCAACAAGGGCACATATTGCCTGAAAAGGAAATAGACTAGTTGTATAGCAAGAAGAATTTATAACAAATGGGCATATTGACTATAGCTATGGTTGTCACAAAATACCCAGAAGAAGGCTTCTATTGGGCAGATCCATTACAGAGGGTTTGTATGAATACATAGACAAGAACAAAAGTGGATGAGGTTATTCAAATGGATCACTACCTTCACGTAATGAAGGAATGCCCACATTGATGAGTTCAAAGGTCTATCAGAATTACCAAGCATTTATTGTATAAAAATGCTGGACTGTGCAAGGTCAACCAAACAACTGACAACAAACTACCCATACTCACATAATCAATAACAATAAGCACTTTATTAAAATGCTTGCTAAAATGTTTATTAATAATGAAAAATAAGAGGGAAGGAAAGTCCTACTATAGGAAAGAAAATAACTATTTTTGTTATTTTAAGAAATCAATTTGACTTTTATATTCCAGTCATTATGCTAAGTGCTGTAGACACTAAGAAGAGTAAAAATAGCCCATGCTCTCAGAGACCTTGCAGTGAAATGGGTTAGGGGGAAGCAACTATATACAAACCAGACATGTACAGAGTAAATTGGAGATAATCTTAGAACATATTATTATTAAAGAGAACTGTTGAAAGGGAATTTGAGCTGAGTCTTCAAGGAAGAAGGTAAAGAGGAAGCGGATTCCAGGTCTGAGGGCCATCTAGTGAAAATGCATAGTCAAGGGGCAGAGCCAGGATGGCTCTGTGAAAGGAAGGAACCACTAGAGCTGTCTCACAAATTCTGTCAGATACATCTAAAAAAGTGAATCTGAGCAGATTGGAGAGTTAGAAGCCACCAGTAGACTGAGAGGGGTAGTAGCACCGGGCACGCAGATTGGTACCCGAACAAACCAACCAGAAACAGCAAAGGAATCCAGCCAGCACTCCCATCTGGGAGGTTGCTGGGTGAGCAAAACACCAGAGCAGGAACATGCCCAGGGCAGAAGTACTGGATATGGCTGTGATCAATACCCAGGCCTCTCAACTCAGGACACAGGAGTCTGTCTGAGCACAGAGCCTGCAGCCATGGGAGCAGCTAGCCTGGAGTCCTCCAACCCACAGTCTAAAAGTTTGAAACTCATGTTTTTGAAATTCCAGGAGCTATGATGGCCAGCTAAAATGGCTCATATCCCTACCTTGAATAAACCCAGAGAATAAAACCTCAGGAGAAAAAGAGGAGCCAGAAGGGGGGCTTCAGTAGCAAGAGAAGTGGGCAAGAGGGTGCTTCCTGTGGTGGTGGAAGGAAACTAGTGCAGGAGGACAGGAGTCCCAGCAGCCCTCACCTCAGCAGGACAAAGAGAGGAATTGAGTCCCAGGGAGTGGAGCTAACTAATGTCAATTCCAGGACCCCAGACTTGGCTTTACACAGCCAGGGGAAGTGGCAGACACCAACACAGACAAGAGCTGAGACCACCCATGCTGTAGAACAGTCCTGGGGAAGAGGAGACTACTAGCAGGCAGACCACCCCTCCCCCACACCTCACAAAACCAGAGGCCACAGCACATAATTCTAGATTCCAACACAAGAAACTTGGGACAGAGGCCCCTGAGCCCCAGAAGCAGAGAACCACCTCAGAAACCAGGAGGAAAAAAAAACCATGAAAAAGAAGAGTAAGAAACTTTCGGCTGGTACCTGAGTTCCTGCAACAGCAACATCATCCATCCTACCCTGTCCTGGTGAGTTCCAAATGGAGACAAAAGTAAATACCATGGTGTCTTACTGCATGTCATTGCTGTAAATCTATCAGTTCTCTGCCAAGAGTTGAGAAGCATTTTTCATTAGTCTTTTGGAGTCATATGTAAATATCATCTTTATCGAGAGTTAGAAGCCACCAGGAGTCTGAGTGGGGCAAATTTCCAAGCCAGGAGAGTCTGAAAGGTCCACAGGACTGATCTGCACACTGGGAGATTGCATGGCATGCAGAGCTGCACCACACAGCACAAAAGCAGAAGCAGCTGCAAAAACCAGCCAGCAACCCAGGCTGGGAGAAAGCTGGGCACCCCAAACCCAAAGAGATCCCCAGGCCTACCAACACAGGATGGGAGTCTGTAGAAGTGATGGGAAGTAGCAGCACAATGCCCCCAGCCGTGAAATATCAGCTGTGAGGCTAGCAGCCCAAAGGTTAGAAACACATCTTCTTGAACTTCCGGGAAACATAATGGCCAGGTAAATGGCTCTAATCTCTTCCCCCCAGATGCAGAGAATACCTCGGGAAAAAATGCTGGGATATTGGAGAAGGAAGGGGCTTCAGTGGCCAAGCAGTGGGAGTTCCTGAGTTCCAGAGGGGCAGAGCCAGCAGGGGTCAACACCAGGAGCCCCGAAATATATCTGCACAGGCAGGGGAAGTGGCAGACAACAGCACAGACAACAAACAGCTGAGACCGTTGCTGAAGAGCAGTGGTGCTGAAGAGCAGGCTCAGGGGAAGAGGAGATTACAGGCAGCTAGACCCATCCCCGAAAGGGGATGTGAACTGGTTTCAAGACCAAAAAATATTAATGTAAGAGCAAAAGGAGGATTTTAAAAACCAAATTAGGGAGGTAAAAGAAAAACTGGAAAAAATAAAAAAAAAACATTAAAGAAACTAATTCCTTAAAAAATAAGATTGGCCAAAAGGCTAGGGAGATTCAGAAGCTAAATAGAGAAAATGACACCCAGAAAGGTAAAATCAACCAATTGAAAAAGGAAACTCAAAAGCAAAATGAAGACAGCAACTCATTAAAAATTGGTATTGAACAAGTTGAAGCTAATGACAACATGAGGCATCATGAAGTAGTCAAAAAAATGTAAAGAATGAAAAAATAGAAGAAAATTTGAAATATCTGATTGGAAAAACAACTGGCCTGGAAAATAGATCCAGGAGAGACAATTTAAGAATTATTGGTCTACTGGAAATCCATGATGTAAAAAGGAGCCTTGACCGTATCTTCAAAGAAATTATTGATGATAACTGCCCAGAGGTCCTAGAACCAGAGGGTCAAATAGTCATTGAAAGAATCCACAGATCATCCCCTGAAAGAGATCGCAAATTGAAAATAAAAAGAAATGTTAAAGTCAGACTTCAGAATTACAAAGTCAAGGAGAAAATATTGCAAGCAGCCAAAAAGAAACAATTAAAATATCATGGAACTATAATCAGGATCACACAGGATCTTTCAGCTTCTACATTAAAAGAAAGGAGAAATTGGAATATGATATTCTGTAGGGGAAAGGAGCTGCAACTACAATCAAGGATCAAGTACTCAGAAAAATTAAGCATAAATTTTCAGGCAAGGAGAATGACATTCAACGAAATAAGGGAATTCCAGATCTTCCTGATGAAAAGGCCAGAACTTAATGGAAAATTGGATCTTCAAATACAAAACTCAAGAGAGACATAAAAAAGTAAATGGGGAAAACCCCCACAAAACTTATAAATCAATAAGAGGAAAATATATATCTATTGATACAGGATGATATCATCTTATGTGTGACATATATATATATATATATATATATATATATATGTATATATGTGTGTGTGTGCATGTATATATACATATATATATGTATTTATGTATATGTTGATCTTGAGAATAGTATAGTTATTATGACAATTGAAAGGGACAGATATAGACTGGATGTCTGTGTAAAATAACTGATATAAGGATAGAAACATAATTAAGAGATGTAAAGGGAGGGTTCTGGAAGAAGAGGTAAGGAGGTAGTAGAAAAGGGTAAATTACATCAAATGAAGAGGCATAAAAACACATTATAGTAGAGGGAAAGAAAGGAGGGAGAAGAGTAGTATTTGAGCTTTACTCTCTTCCTATCTGGTTCAAGAAAGGAATAATAAACCCTGATAAGTGTAGAAATCTAACTTGTCCTACAGGCAGTAGGAGGGGAAAGGGGGAAAAAAAGGGAGGGGGTGGTCAGAAGGGTGGGAAGAAGTAGCAAGTGGAAAATGGTAAGATAAGGGAGGGGAATCAAGAGGGATGGTAAACTGATGAAGGTGGTGGTCAAAAGCAAAATGTTGTTGAAGAGTGGAAGGGGAAAGGAAGAAATAAAAGCATAAGTGGGGGAAATAGGATGGAGAAAAAGACACATATAGTAATCATAACTGTGAATGTGAATGTGATGAATTCTTCCATAAAACAGAAGCAGATAGCAGAATGGATTAAAAACGGTAATCATACTATATACTGTTTACAAGAAATACATACAAAACAGAGGAATACACACAGGGTAAAGGTAAAAGGCTGGAGTAAAATATATTGTGCTTCAGCTAAAGTAAAAACAGCAGGTGTAGCAATCCTAATCTCAGACAAAGAAAAAGTAAACATAGATTTAATTAGAAGAGATATGGAAGGACACTACATCCTGCTAAAAGGCACCACAAACAATGAAGCAATATCGTTGTTTGACATATGTGGCCTTAGTGGTATGGCATGCAAATTCTTAAAGGAGAGGTTAAGGGATTTACAGAAAGAAATAGACAACAAAACTATAATAATGGGAGGACTCAACCTCCCCCTTTCTGAACTTGATAAATATAACCTAAAAATTAATAAAGAAGTTAAGGAGGTGAACAGAATTTTAGAAAAGGCAGATATGATAGACCTCTGGAGAAAACTGAATGGGGATAAAAAGGAATATACTCTCTTCTCAGTGATACATGGCACATACTCAAAAATTGACCATGTACTAGGGCACAAAAACCTCACAATGCAGTGCAGAAAGGCAGAAGTAGTCAAAGCATCCTTCTCAGATCAAGATGCAATAAAAATTATTTGTGATAAAGAACCATGGAAAATAAGCTAAAAATTAATTGGAAACTAAAGAATGAGTGGGTGAAAGAACAAATCAGAGAAACAATCAATAACTTCATTCAAGGGAATGAGAATAATAAGACAGCATACCAAAACTTATGGGATGCAGTAAAAGCAGTTCTTAGGGGAAGTTTTATACCTCTATATGCTTACATGAATAAAATAGAGAAAAGGGAGATCAATGAATTGGGCATACAGCTGAAAAAGCTAGAAAAAGTTAAATACCAAATTAGAAACACTGAACATCAAAGGAGAGATTAATAACATTGAAACCAAGAAAACTATTGAATTAATAAATAAAACCAAGAGCTGGTTTTACTAAAAAACCAGTAAAACTGATAAACCTTTGGTCAATTTGATTAAAAAAAAGAAAGAAGAAAATCAAATTACTAAAACCAAAAATGAAAAGGGTGAATTCACCTCTAAAGAAGAGGAAATCAAAACAATAATTAGGAATTATTTTGCCCAATTGTATGCCCATAAATTTGACAGCCTTAGGGATATGGATGAATATCTACAAAAATATAAATTTTCTGGGTTAACAGAAGAGGAAATAAAATTTCTAAATAGCTCCATCCCAGAAAAAGAAACTGAGCAAGCCATCAATGAGCTCCCTAGGAAAAAATTTCCAGGGCCAGATGGTTTTACATGTGAATTCTATCAAACATTTAAAGAACAATTAATTCCTATACTTTATAGAATATTTGGGAAAATAGGTGAAGAAGGGATCATAACAAATTCTGTTTATGATGCAAATATGGTACTCATACCTAAACCAGGAACTTCAGAATGGAGAAAGAAAACTATAGACCAATTTCTCTAATAAGTATTGATTCAAAAATTTTAAATAAAATATTAGCAAAAAGATTGCAGCAACTTATCACTATAATAATACACTATGGCCAAGTAGGATTTATTCTAGGAATGCAAGGCTGGTGCAATATTAGGAAAACTATCAGCATAATTGATCATATCAACAACAAAACTAACAGAAACATTATGATCATCTCAATAGCCACAGAAAAAACCTTAGACAAAATGCAACACCCATTCCTATTAAAAATACTAGAAAGCATTGTAATAAATGGAGCTTTCCTTAAAATTAAAAATAGCATCTACCTAAAACCATTAACAAGCAGTATTTGTAATGGGGGATAAGCTAGATGTATTCCCAATAAAATCAGGGGTGAAACAAGGATGTCCATTATGACCCCTACTATTCAATTTGGTACTGGAAATGTTAGTGGTTGCACTAAGAGAAGAAAAAGAAATTGAAGGAATTAGAATAAGTAAATAAGAAACCAAACTATCACTTTTTCAGATGATATGATGATTTACTTAGAGAATCCTAGAGAATCAAGTAAAAACTACTTGAAATAATAAACAACTTTAGCAAATATGCAGGATATAAGATGCACATAAATCCTTGTCATTCCTATATATTACTAACAAAGCCCAACAGCAAGAGATAGAAAGAGAAATTCCATTCAAAGCTACTGTAGACACTATAAAATATTTGGGAGTCTATCTGCCAAGACAAATCCAGGGCCTATATGAACATAATTATGAAATGCTTTTCACACAAATAAAATCAGATCCAAATAAATGGAAAAAATATCAAATTCTCATGGTTAGGCCAAGGGAATATAATAAAAATGACAATTTTACCTAAATTAATTTATTTATTCAGTGCCATACCAATCAAACTACCACAAAGAATTTCACAGAGTTGGATAAAATAATAACAAAATTCACCTGGAAGAGCAAGGGGTCTAGAATATCTAGGGAATTAATGAAAAAAATGCTAGGGAAGGTGGCCTAGCCATACCAGATACTAAACTGTACAATAAAGCAGCAGTACCTGGTACTGGGTAAGAAACAGTGTTGTGAATCAGTGGAATAGAATATGTACACAAGATTTAGTAGTTATCAACTACAGCAATCGACTCTTTGATAAACCCAAAGAGCCCAACTTCTGGTCTAAGAAATCACTACTTCACAAAAACTTCTGGGAAAATTGGAAAATGGTAGGGAAAACTGGGCATAGACCAATATCTTACACCATACACCAAAATAAAGTCAAAATGTGTTCATGATTTAAGAATAAAGGCTGATACTATAAGCAATTTGGGAAAACAAGGAATAGTTTACCTATCAGATTCATGGAAAAGAAAAGAATTCATGACACAACAACAGATAGAGAGCATTACAATATGCAAAATGGATAATTTTGATTATGTTAAATTGAAATGTTTTTGTATAAAAAAAACCAATGCAACAAAGATTAGGAGGGAAGTAGAAAATTGGGAGAAAATCTTTACACTTAGTATCTCTGATAAAGACCTCATCCTTAAAATATGAAGGGAACTGAGTCAAATTTATATGAATACGAGTCATTCCCCAATTGAAAAATGGTCAAAGGATATGAACAGGCAGTTTTCAGAGGAAGAAATTAAAGATATCGATGGGCATATGAAAAAATGCTCAAAATCCCTGCTGATTAGAGAAATACAAATCAAAACAACTCGTAGGTACCACATTTCTCCTGTCAGATTGGCTAAAATGACAAAACAGGAAAATGATAAATGCTAGAGAGGATGTGGAAAAATTGGAACATTGTTACATTGCTGGTGGAGTTGTGAACTGATCCTGCCATTCTGGAGAGCAATTTGGACCTATGCCCAAAAGGCTATAAAAATGTTCTTACCCTTTGACCCAGCAATACCACTTTTAGGGTTGTATCCCAAAGAGATCACACAAGTAGGAAAAGGACCTATATGTACAAAAATATTTATAGTGGTTGTTTTTGTTGTAGCAAAGAATTGGAAATCAAGGGCATGCCCATCAATGGGTTGATGGCTGAACAAGTGGTATATGAAGGTAATGAAATACTATTATCCTAAAAAAATGGGGAAGATACAGACTTTGTAATAACCTGGAAAAATCTACATGATATAATGCTGAGTGAGCAGAGCAGAACCAGGAGAACATTATGCACAACCACAGATATATGGGTTCTGTGATGACTAACCTTGATATACCTCACTCTTCTGAGCAATACAAGGTGCAAAGACTCATGAGGGAGACAGCTATCTACATCCACAGAAAGAACTATGGAGTCTGAATACAAATTGAGGCATACCGTTTGCTCTCCTTTTTTTTCCTTTTGATTTTTTTCTCCTGTTTTTTTTTCTTTTTTGGTTTTATTTCTTCTTTCTCATGATTTATTCCATTGGTCATAATTCTTCTTTACAAGTTGACTATTTTGTAAATAATTTCAATGTGAAATTATATGTAGAAGATATATTGGATTCCAAGCCATCTTGGAGAGAGAGGGGAGGAGGGGGGAAAGAAAATCTGGAACTCAAAATTATGTGGAACTGATTGTTGTAAACTAAATATATATATATATATATATATATATATATATATATATATATATATATATATATATATATATATACATATAAACAAAGAAAATTCACAGTCAAACGATGGAGGGTCTTGCTTGGGAAATGGCAAGAAGGCCAATGTTAATTGATCAGAGTGTATGGCAAGGTGTAAGATATAAGAAACCTATAAAAAACATTCTAGGAAATATCAGACGGTCCTCAATCAGTCATTTGTAGAATTTGCAATGTTACTGAAATTTTAGAAGCTTATTTAATCAAAATGATTGTATATGTTTGGATGAGGGTTCTTTTACACATTTCAACATCAAGAAACCTCAGTGGTGATAATAAATATCCTTTATTTCTTTTCTTTTCTGCTAGGTCAGGGACATTGATTGATAACTATAGAATTATAAGCTCATAAATTTAGTCCTGGAAGAATTCTTAGGGCTTGATCATCTAGTAGAATTTTTCTTTTTATGGATGAGGAAACTGAGGCTGAGAGAGTTCAAGTAAGTTGCCCAAGATAATTAATTATAATAATAACAATAACTATGACATTTGTTATTATTATTGCTAAATTTAGCAAAGCACCTTATGAAAGGTCACTAAAGTGCCCAGGAATAGATCCAATATTTGTAACCTGTTCCTCCAAATGAAATGTTTATAATCAGTTATTTTATAATATACAATTAATTCATACATTTTTAGTTTTTTTCATTCACTTCCATAAGATTTTGAGTTTTTCATCTTCTGCCCCACAGTTTCCTCCTCCCTCCTCCAAATGGCATGCAATCTGATATAGGCTCTACTTATAATGTAAGTATTAGTCATAATGTAAGATAGGATTCAAACTAATGGGAGGGACCATGAGAAAGGAGAAACAAAACAAATCAACAAAAGAAAAGGAGAGCAAATTAATGCTTCCAGCTTGCTTATAGTATCAATCTTTATATCTAAATCATGTACCCATTTTGATTTTATCTTGGTATACTGTGTAAGATGTTGGTCTATGCCAAGCTTCTGCCATACGATTTTCCAGTTTTCCCAGCAGTTTTTGTTAAATACTAATTTCTTATCCCAGAAGCTGCAGTCTTTGAATTTATCAAACAGTAGCTTACTATAGTCATTGACTACTGTGTCTTGTGTACCTAATCAGTGTTCCATTGATGCACCACTCTATTTCTTAGCCAGCACCAAGTAGTTTTGATGATTGCTGCTTTATAGTACAATTTAAGATCTGGTACAGCTAGGCCACCTTCCCTTGCATTTCTTTGCATCAATTACCTGGATATTCTGAAACTTTTCTTCTTCCAGATGAATTTTATTATTTTTTTCTAGCTTCATGCATAATTTTTGGTAGTTTGGTTTGTATGGTACTGAATAAATAATTTAATTCAGGTAGAATTGTCATTTTCATTATATTCAACTGACCAGTCCATGAGCAACTGATATTTTTCCAGTTATTTCAATCTGAATTTATTTGTGTGAGAAGTGTTTTGTAACTGAGTCCATATAGTTCCTGGGTTTGTTTTGGCAGTTTGTCTCCCAAATATTTTATAATGTCTACAGTAACTTTAAATCAAATTTCTCTTTCTGTCTTTTGCTGTTGAGCTTTGCGAGTTACATATAGAAATTGTGATGATTTATGTGAGCTTATTTTATATCCTGCAACTAAAGTTGTTTACTTTAAAGTAATTTTTACTTGATTCTCTAGCATTCTCTAAGTATACCATCATATCATCTACAAAGAGTGATAGTTTTGTTTCTTCTTTGCCTATTCTAATTCCTTCAACTTCTTTTTCTTCTCTTACTGCTACAGCAAAGATTTCTAGTGCCATATTGAATAACAGTGGGGATAATGGGTATCCTTGTTTCACCCCTGATCTTATTGGTTCTCACAACAATCCTGTGAGTCAGGTATTATTTTAATCCCCATTTATTATGCAAGGAAAATGAGGCCCAAGTAGGTTGAAAGATATTGGCCAGCACCATATAGATAGTAAATGTCTTAGGCAGGCTTTAAATTCAGATCTTCTTGACTCCAAATCCAGCATTCTATATTAATTACAGCTCCTAGTTGCCTCTTAGTTTTCTGTATACAGTGGTAACAGACATATGTTTAATTTAATTGAACTGTCAGGGGTATATTAAAAACCCATATTTATTATTCTATGTCATCTTTTGATGAGGCATACATTAGATTTTATTTGAGGTTTTTAGAAAATATTAGCAAAGTTGAAATATAAATATCATCTTCCCTTTTTATATGGATAGTGTTTTTCATTTTAATCTTAATCTGACTCTTTCTTCTCCCTAACCAACATCTGGATAGTAAATTCAACAGACCATACAGTGAGCCATGAGTCTTCTTACTATTTTCTTGAAGTTTGTACACTGGTTCTAAAATCTCAAGTAATGATGCCAGTCACCTATTACACTGAAAAGCCTTTCACATCTATCCAAATGTATACAGACTATTGAATGCTGAGGAGGGAAGAGCAGTCAATTATAGGAATGTCAGTTTCTATCACATAAGACATAATTCAATATTTCATCAAATAGTGAGATCTGCACGGTGTGGGTGAATGTCGTCTAGTATTCTCCTGTTCCTTTGTCTTCTATGTCTTTGAATCTGTTAGAGGAGACAACTAAAAATTCTTTCTAACAGCCTATAGCATAGTACACAGAATCCATTTTCCAGTATGAAAAGGATTGTTTTAGTTCTTTTTCTGTTTGTAAAGAGGAAAAAAATAAGTTCAGTGACACAGTGTCCTTTATACTTTCCTCTTATAGCTCAATTGGAGACTCATACCCAGTAAGTTCAATTTTTTAGTGACAAATGACTGTCAAAACATTTATAAAGGAGACTGAATTACATCTACATTTAGCAAGTCCTTGGATAGTTAAATGATTTGAACAATTAATTTTTAAATTTAACAAACTAAATTACTGTTGAATTTCCCTCAAATAAGTTTACTTCTGAAAATGTTTTTGATCTTTAAATTAATAATATTGTGTTTCATTTATTTATTTATTTGTATATTCTGTTTCCCTAGCTTAGTTATGTTGTCTAAATATTACAGACTAAAACTAAAAACAAAATCAACAAAAATAGTCAGTTAGCAAACTTTTATTAAACATCTATGTCCCAGCATTGTGCTAAACACTGGGGATAGAAAGAAAGGCAAAAATACAGTCCTTGCCCTTGAGGAACTCATGTTCCAATGGAGAAGATAGTACGAAAACAACTATTTACAAGAAAGACATAGACAGGATAAATATAAAATAATCATCAGATTGAATACACTAAAATTAAGGGAACTCTAGATAGGTTTTTTGCTGAAGTAAAATGTTTTTCCCTAGGACTTGAAGGGAACAACGGGTGCCCTGAAGCAAAATTGAGGAGGATAAACATTCCAGGCAGAAGGGACAGTCGGTGAAAATGCCCAAAGTCAGAAAACAAAATGTCTTGTTCAAGTCAGCAAGGGCTTGAGTGGGGGGAAGGGTGGCTTGAGAAGCTGTAAGAATACTAGAAAGGTATGGGGTTGGCCAGGTTATGTTCTTCACTATGATTATTCACAATTTGGTTTTAAACAAATACTGTCAAACATATTTGTTATATTATAGCGGAAACCTCAAATGCAATCTGTTTGATTTTTTTTTTGCATACCAATAAGAAGGTATGTGGTAGAGGCAGGTAAATGACTCAGAACACTGGGCCTGGAATCAGCAAGACCTGAGTTCAAATCCAGACTCAGACACTTACGACTTGTGTGATCCTGGGTAAACCACTTAACTTCTATTGAAGAAATGACAAACTGCTCTAGTACCTTTGTCAAGAAAATCCCAAGGATATTATTGGAGTGTTATGGTCCTTGGGGTCATAAAGAGTCAGACAAAAGTGAACAACAATTAGAAGACTATGTACTATAGAAGAATCAGTACCAACTCTAAATACAGAGGACCCAAGTTTAAATGCCACCTGTGAAACTTGTGTATTACCTCTCTGTGTGTCATGTTTCTTGCAGCTGTAGAGCTATGACACAAATGAACAACTAAATATTGTCACAAACTTTGTCATCAACAATGAAGGGAAAGTAATAAGCATTTATATAGTACTTTCTACGTGGCAGGCACTATGCCATGTGTTTTTAATAAATATCGCTTTAAATCTTCATAATAACTTTGCAAGTTAGGTATTATTATCCCATTTTAGAGTCAAGGAAACTGAGGCAAACAAAGATCAAATAACTTTCTCACACTCACATTACTATGAAGTGTCTGAAGTTACGTTTGAGCTCAGGACCTTCTGACTCCAGGCCCAGCTCTTTATCCATTGGACCACCAGCAGCCTCAAATAATGTTTTATATCTAATTTGATTATATCCAATAAAAATAACCACTGAAGTCATCTATAAAAGAATCTAATACTGTCCCTTAGGAGCATTTTAAAATAAAAAAGAAAAAGAAATTAATATATTTTGCCTTGCTACTTTTTAATTTTTTTTATTTTTGGAGGGGGAAAGACAGAGAGATTGGGGTTAAGTGACTTGCCCAAGGTCACACAGCTAGTAAATGTGTCAAGTATCTATGGCTAGATTTGAACTCAGGTCCTCCTGATTTCAGGGCTGGTGCCCTACTCACTGGGCCACCTAGCTGCCCCCATCATGCTACTTATTAAATTTTATTTATTCAAGAGGAATTATGGGATGGTGGATGAGAGCTGGCCTCAGAGCCAGTAGACTTGGATTTGAGTACTGTCTTTGACAGGACTATGTGGCCATCATCAAGTCACCTTAACTTTCAGTGCTCTAGCCAATTGTCTAATACTGTAAGTTGCAAAGAATTTCCTCATTCAGGAATTCCTCATTTCAAAGAAACTCCATGTTCAGTTTCCATTTCCTGTCCTTGTTAAACAGATTTATATGTGTAGGAAAGACTATCATTACAGATTAAAAACTACCAAATTGACTTATAATTTGAAAGTTCATAAATTCATTGATTCTGAAAAGCATCATGCCACAAACAAACAGTATTTGGGGTTCTTTGGCTCATCATCATGTCCCTTGAAACTGGTACCAGTTCAACATTTCATCTCCAGCCATTATTCTTTGGTTAACCTCTGACAAGCAATTATTGAGACATAGTGAATGCTTAATGGAGCTCTAAGAAAAGTTTTATAATACAGTGGATCATAACAAAGATTACAGGTATCAAACAGACGTCAACATAGCTACAAACTACTCATTTATTAGCTCTCATATATTAATAATTTGCTTTGCAATTCTTTCAATATTTACTGCTATGAGTTTCCATTACTAGTTGAAGACTGGGCATTTCAGTCTTTAGTTCAATGTTAAACCATTTTTTTCACCATGCAAGGCAAACCATGCTTAATGAAGATACAAGCATGAAAGTTCAATCAAAAGAGAAATGACATGTTATGTTGAAACGTTAGCCAGCTTCCTGACAATTGTCTCTGCAATGAGAAAAGTAATTGAATCTGGGAAAGGGAAGAAAATCAAATTATGAATTTGTTGCTGGTGTTATTTGCATTTTACTAATCCATTTTTAAGAACTTTTTAATTTTCTGATATTTTGATGTTACTATTAAAGTGTTAAAAGCTCATATCATATTTTGACTGTATTTCCAAATGTTTTCTTCTAATTTTATTATCATTTTCATCATTGCCTTCATATTGATTCATCAGTTCCATATTCTGTGTCATACTATTTACTCCCTCCAATGAATCATACTTAGGTCTACTATGTAAATATTTGCTTTATAATGAATATGTTTTAAAAGAGTTTAAAATGAAATTCTTTTGCTGGTAAAAGTTATTATTCTACAGAGATACCTACATTAAGCATTCCTTTATCATGAATTAGCTACGTAGGTAAAGTGACCAGGGTTTAGCTCAGGTGTTAGTGATTATGATAACAAGAGGTTCTCACTTCCTCTTCCTTTTGCTCCTTCCATGTAGGCATCTTTTTTTGAGGTACTGACAATTTACCTCTATTTAAACAGTATATTTGTTTGCTATTTTGTAAGAATTTATTATCTGTCTCCCAATGTCCCTAATCATAAACTTTTTAAAATAAAAATTGAAACTCCTACCAAATACTCATAGTCCAGAAAAGCAAATTTCCATATTATCTATGTCTCAAAATGTATTTATGACTCTGCATTTTGTCCATCTTTGTCCATCACCTCTCTGTCAAGATGTAGGTGGCATTTTTAACTGAGTCTGGACTCCTGGTTTATCATTACCCTGATCAGAGTTCTAAAGTATTACAAAGTTGTTTTTCTCCATGAGGTTTTGGTCACTGTATAAATTGTTCTTCCAGTTATCACTTTACTGTGCATCAGTTCGTAAAGGCCTCTTCAGATTCCTCTGAAACTGCTTAGGAGATATTAATTCAAAGTGCAGATATGTTTGTTTTAATAGAAAAAAAGAGAAACACAGAAGCACAACATTGCATTGTAAATTTTTGCAAGGCATGGGTCATGCATATTTGCTGCACAGTGATTCAGATAAAGGACATTCATGTTATGATATATAGTTATGATAGAAGTTACTGCACCATCTTCTAGGGACATTGATAGAATAGGCAAAAATGGGAATATGTTAAGGCTTTCAGTTTAGTATTTAGGAAATTTTGATTAATGTTCATCAAATACTTCAGCTCTCTATCTTCTTTTTCACAGCAAAACTATTATTAAGTTAAAACTATCTTCTGCAACATACTTGTCCCATCAACAATAATACTTTTAATGAACTTGACTTATAAGATGAGTAAGCTAAATTTTTTTTTATTGTTCAATTTAGAGCTGAAGGATCTACTAGGCATAAAATGGATTGAATACATGATTGAAGAATTTGATCAACACCATGCATCATTTCTCAGTACCCTCTTTATTTCGACAACTTAGTAAAATTTGACAACTATATGATTTGCTAGTTTGGCACACAAACTTAAAATGCATCTTTCAACTTGACTTTTGAGAGTGTCTGGCTGTCATATGTTGTGCAATTAAGCTTAGGTTAGGTTCAGATTCGTCTCCTGCAATAAGACACACTCCCAACAGAATAATGCTTTTATTGAAAGATGGGGAAATGCTATATTGGACCCATAACCACATTAATCAACAATTCCCAATAACACAGTTAACACAGCGACAATGACAAAGACACAGACAACATAGAAGCATCACCATTCAGAGGAACACCAACACCCAAGGTTTCTTCAAAGCTGGGAAATCCCAGTTCACAGCTCCTTGGCATTCTGAACAGGAAAAGTCCCAGGCAAAGCATCCTCTCCGTAGTTGAGATTCCAATATGACTCACCCACATGGCAACTTATATAGGGTCCTGAACAAAGAAAACTCTGTTAATTGCCCCGGATGTTTCCCGCCAGAAACGGGAGCCACCCCCCTCAAGGGGGAAATCTTGCAAGACATTTCATTCTTAAGAACTTGCTAGCTCCTTAGAAGGCATTTTTCTCAGGAATGTTTCCTGTTCTTTGTTCAGGGCTTGCCATGCCTCTATGCCAGAGAGTCCATAGGTTTGTTAAAGGAAGAGGGAGCTCATGCAGAGGAAAACCTGATGCGTACATGCTGGGCTTACATTGTAATATGGAGGATCATATATATATATATATACATATACATGTATACACACATATATACATGTATACACATATATACATATATATATACACACATGTAATGATTTATCATTCTTATGTTTAGGACATTTTGCAATAGAAAAGTGTGACTAAAGGACTTAATTTGAAATTTAAAAAAATTACATAAGTATATAGATATTATTGAACCAAAATACATGATTAAAAATTAGAGCTTCTCTATAACACTATTCAAATAGAATGTACATTTATTAAGCATTTATCCTGAGTAAAGTATTGTATTTGGAAGAATTCAGATTATAGTAAGACATGATACCTGCCAACATGAAGGCTACAGTCTAGTGTGGGATGAGAGTAGGATCTACTGTAAAAATAATTATGATGCAAAACACTATAGGGAGTAACCTGGTAAGGAAGCAGTCTTCTCAATAATAAAAATAACTAGTATTTGTATAGTTCCTTAAGGTTTTCAAAGTGCTTTGCATATGTTATCTTATTTGATCCTCATAGTAACACTGTGAGGCAGGCACTTTTATCTCCAGTTTATAGATAAGGAAACTGAGAAAGAGGTTAAGTAACTTGCTTAGGGTCACACAACTAGGAAGTTTATGAAGCAGGATGTGAAATCAATTCATTTTGCCACCAAATCTCCTGCTATGTCACCATGTTGCCTCTAGATACAAAAAACAGAACATAAATAAGTGATAAAATGCATAGTATGCTATGGTAGGAAGCATGTGTTAACAGAAACAATAGCACCCTTATCTTATTTCATGGAAGCATTGTTAGAAATTATTTAGCTTTGGGGAGCATTCTGGGAAGATAGCGGAGTAGGTCAGAAAATTCTAGGCTCTCAAGACTTTCCCCCATGAAAGAGATAACATAGCACCTCAGGGCTAACAAAGTGTGGGTAAAAATTAATGAGAATAGGGGCACAACAGGGATCCTCCTGGGACAATCTGAGAAGATCAGAAGTGAGTGTAAGGTGGCATGGATTGGTTTGGATACAAGCAGCCAGGATCCATGACCTGTAAACATGAGCATTGTGCTTGCTCTATGCTGACACACCATTATATAACTATAGATAATGTAAACTTATAAGTTTATCATTAGCATAATGCCTTCTTTGTGTGCTTCCCTATATACTGTGTGAGCACCAGTCAGTGAGCATGGATTTTCCTCTACTAAAGGCAAATGCTGCCCCTTCCCCCTTCTCTCCAGCTGATGTAAGAATTGAAAGTGAAGTGCAGATGCTGTAGGGGTGGATGCCACCACACCCTATCTTGGCTGGCTGTTGCCAAGAATAAAGTGATTTGGGTGAATGATTCAGCCCCTGACCACCACTAGAGTAAAGTGTCTAGTAGTTCCTCATTTCCACTGTCTCTTTTAGTCTGGCCAGATCCAGTGAACCTGTCTGGAATGGAGCTCCTCCTGTCTTACAAGAAGAAAAATCCTCAGATGATGCTTGGTACCTGTGAAGAGTAAATACCTCCAGTGTATGGTCTACATTAACAAGTTACCCTGAGGTTAGCTGGTTTGAGAGGCTGCCTTTGTCTCAGCCATTCGAACTTTCACCCCCGGGATAGGGATGAGAGTTGAGCATCTGAGCCAGGGAAGATTGAGGAAACCTCTTCTGACAAGGAACCACAGACCCAGTTGTGCTGCAGATAACCAGTACACGCTTCTGACTGCAGAAGCAGTGATGTGTGCAACCCTGGGTTTGGGCACTTAAGGAGGTTGGAGGTTTGGTTTTGTTTCTAGGCTACAGAGAGAACAGAAGATCTGGGTCAAGAGGCACCATCCCCCATGCCCCAGTAATAGAGGTGATTACAAAAATTAAGCTATTACTACAAAAAAATGCACAGGCAAAAGAGAAAGAGTCCAACCATAAAAAGTTATTATGGAAGAGAGAAGACCGGGATTCATATTCAGAGGATATTGAAGCAAAGCAACCCTCTTCTACCCAAAAGAGTAATGTCAAACGGTTACCTGATGAAAAAAATAATTCATAGAAGAACTTAAAAAATTACTTTAAAAATCAAATGAGAGGTGGAGCCAAGATGGCCGCATGAAGGCAGCGTCTTACCGGAGCTCTCTCACAAGGTCTGTCAGATTCCCATAAAAAAGTGAATTTGAGCAGATTTGAGAGAGTCAGAAACCGCGAGCAGTGTGCCTGGGGCAAATTTCCGAGCCCGGAGAGTTTGAAAGGCCGGAGGAACTAACCCGCAGGCTCGGAGAGTGCTCAGTGCGGAGCTGCTCCAGACCAAGGCGGAAGTGGCTGGTCGGGAAATCCACGTGGGAGATGGGCTGGGAGAAAGCTGGGCGCCCGAAACAGGCAGAGATCTCCAGGCCGCCCAACACAGGACGGCAGTCTGTGGGAGCGACGAGAGGCAGCGCAATGCCACCAGCCGTGAAAACACCCAGTCCTGATGCTTGCAAAACCCAGGAACTAGGCTTCTTGAACTTCCAAAAGACTCAATGACCAGGTAAAAGTCTCTAATCCCTACCCCCCTCACCCAGAGAATTCCTCGGGGAAAAAAAAAAGAGAACTGAAACAGAGGAGAGAGTAGCGGGGCCTCACAGGACAAATACTAGAACCTCATTAGTCCCAGAGGGGAAGAGTCGGCAGGGGCTAACGCCAGGAGCCCAGACATAATCTTGCTCCCCCAGGGGAAGTGCCAGTCATCAGCTCAAACAACAAACAGCTGAGACCATTGCTGAAAAGCAAGTGCTGGAGAGCACCCACAGGGAGTGAGACGCCAGGGAGCCAGACCCCTCCCCCACACCTCAGGAAACTGAAGGTTATAATTCTAGACTCACAACCCCCAGAATAAGTAAGCTGGGACAGAAAGCCCTGAGACCCACAGATAGAAATTCGTTCTAATGCCAGGAAAAGGGAAAACAACAAACATGAAGAAGAATACAAAAAAACCGAGGACAATAGATTCTTTTTATGGAGACAGGCAGGATCAAAATATTGATATGAAGGAGGACGGCAATGACACGGTAGATACATCAGATACCTCAAAAGCTAATATGAACTGGTCTCCAGCCCAAAAAGCACTGCTGGAAGAGCTAAAGGAGGATTTTAAAAACCAAATTAGGGAGCTAAAAGAAAATATGGAAAAAAGGGAGAAAAAATCCACTGATGAAATCAAATCCCTAAAGAATAAGATTGGCGAAATGGCTACGGAGATTCAGAATCTAGAGAGAGAAAAGGACACCCTGAGAGGTGAAATCAACCAATTGAAAATGGAGGCTCAAAAGCAAAATAAAAACACTAACTCATTTAAAATTAGACTTGAGCAAGTGGAAGCTAATGAATCTATGAGGCATCAAGAAGTAATAAAACAAAACGTAAAGAATGAAAAAATAGAAAAAAATGTGAAATATCTGATTGGCAAAACAACTGACCTGGAAAATAGATCCAGGAGAGACAATTTGAGAGTTATTGGTCTACCGGAAATCCACGATGAAAAAAGGAGCCTTGACAGTATCTTAGAAGAAATTATCAAAGACAACTGCCCAGAGGTCCTAGAACCAGAGGGCAAAATAGTCATTGAAAGAATTCACCGATCACCCCCTGAAAGAGATCCCAAACGGAAAACACCAAGAAATATTATAGCCAAATTTCAGAGCTATAAACTCAAGGAGAAAATACTGCAAGCAGCCAAAAAGAAGCAATTCAAATATCGTGGAACTACAGTCAGGATCACGCAGGATCTATCAGCTTCCACATTAAAAGACAGGAGAAATTGGAATATGATATTCCAAAGGGCAAAGGAGCTGGGACTACAACCAAGGATCAACTACCCAGCAAAACTAAGCATAATTTTCCAGGCAAGGCGATGGACATTTAATGAAATAAGGGAATTCCAGACCTTCCTGATGAAAAGGCCAGAACTCAATGGAAAATTTGATCTCCAAATACAAAACTCAAGAGAGACATAAAAAGGTAACCAGGGGGAAAAACCCCACAAACCTCAGTAACCAATAAGCTTAGGTTGTTTACATCTGTATGTGGGATTATATCATCTTATGTATGTTTTTTATGTGTGTGTGTGTGTATATATATATATATATATATATATATATATATATATATATATATATATATATATATATATATATATATATATACATATACATATATAAGTCATTCTTGTGAATGGTACAACTATTATGACAAATGAAAGGGATATACATAGGTTGTGAATGCCTGTATAAATTAACTGATGTAAAGATATAAAATATAAATAAGAGATATAAAGAGAGGGCTATGAGAGAAGTGGTAAGGAGGTAGTAGAAAAGGGTAAATTACACCAAAGGAAGTGGCAAAAAAACATATTATAGTAGAGGGAAAGAAAGGAGGGAGAAGAGCAGTATTTGAGCTTTACTGTCATCTGATCTAGTTCAAGAAGGGAATAACATACTCTGATAAGTTTAGAAATCTAACTTGTCCTACGGGAAGTGGGAGGGAAAGGGGGGAAAAAGGGAGGGGGGAGGGCAGAATGAAGAGGAGAAGTAGCAAGTGGGTAATGGTAAGATAAGGGAGGGGAATAAAGAGGGAGGGTTAACTGAGGAAAGCGGCGGTCAAAAGCAAAACTTTGCTGGGGAGGAGAAGGGAAAGGGAGAAATAAAAGCATAAACAGGGGGAATTAGGATGGAGAAAAAGACACAGATAGAAATCATAACCCTGAACATGCAGGGGATGAACATTCTCACAAAACAGAAGCAGATAACAGAATGGATTAAAAACCATAATCCTACAATATGCTGTTTACAAGAAACGCATCTGAAACAGGGGGATACACATAGGGTTAAGGTAAAAGGCTGGAGTAAAATATATTGTGCCTCAGCTAAAGTAAAAAAAGCAGGTGTAGCAATCCTAATCTCAGACAAAGCAAAAGTAAAGATAAATCTAATTAAAAGAGATAAGGAAGGACATTATATCCTGCTAAAAGGCACCATAAACAATGAAGCAATATCATTGCTTAACATATATGCACCAAGTGGTAAGGCATGCAAATTCTTAGAGGAGAGATTAAGGGAGTTACAGAAAGAGACAGCAAAACCATAACAATGGGAGACCTCAAACTCCTCCTCTCTGAACTTGATAAATCTAACCTCAAAATAAATAAGAAAAAAGTTAAGGAGGTAAACAGAATTTTAGAAAAGGCACATATGATAGACCTCTGGAGAAAACTGAATGGGGATAAAAAGGAATATACTTTCTTCTCAAAAGTACATGGCACATACTCAAAAATTGACCATGTACTAGGGCATAAAAACCTCACAATCCAGTGCAGAAAAGCAGAAGTAGTCAATGCATCCTTTTCAGATCATGATGCAATAAGAATCATTTTTAATAAAGTACCATGGAAAAATAAGCTAAAAACTAATTGGAAACTAAATAATTTAATTCTAAAGAGTGAGTGGGCCAAAGAACAAATCAGAGAAACAATTAATAATTTCATTCAAGAGAATGACAATAATGAAACAATATACCAAAACTTATGGGATACAGCAAAAGCAGTTCTTAGGGGAAGTTTCATATCTCTAAATGCCTACATGAATAAAATAGGGAAAGAGGAGATCAATGATCTGGGCATACAGTCGAAAAAGCTAGAAAAAGAGCAAATTGAAAACCCCCAATTAAATACCAAATTAGAAATACTGAAAATCAAAGGAGAGATTAATAAAATTGAAACCAAGAAAACTATTGAATTAATAAATAAAACAAAGAGCTGGTTTTATGAAAAAACCAATAAAATTGACAAACCTTTGGCCAATTTGATTAAAAAAAAAGAAAGAAGAAAATCAAATTACCAGTATAAAAAATGAAAAGGGTGAGGTCACCTCTAATGAAGAGGAAATCAAAACAATAATTAGGAATTATTTTGCCCAACTGTATGCCCATAAATTTGACAACCTTAGAGATATGGATGAATATCTACAAAAACATAAACTGCCCAGACTAACAGAGAAGGAAGTGAAAATTCTTAATGACCCTATATCAGAAAAAGAAATTGAGCAGGCCATCAACGAACTCCCTAGGAAAAAATCTCCAGGGCCAGATGGTTTTACATGTTAATTCTATCAAACATTTAAAGAACAACTAATTCCAATACTTTGTAGACTATTTGGGAAAATAGGTGAAGAAGGAGTCCTACCAAATTCTTTTTATGACACAAATATGGTACTAATACCCAAACCAGGTAGAGCTAAAACAGAGAAAGAAAATTATAGACCAATTTCTCTAATGAATATTGATGCAAAAATTTTAAATAAAATATTAACAAAAAGATTGCAGCAACTCATTACGAGAATAATACACTATGACCAGGTAGGATTTATTCCAGGAATGCAAGGCTGGTTCAATATTAGGAAAACTATTAGCATAATTGACCATATCAACAACAAAACTAGCAGAAACCATATGATCATCTCAATAGACGCAGAAAAAGCCTTTGACAAAGTACAACACCCATTCCTATTAAAAACACTAGAAAGCATAGGAATAAGTGGAAACTTCCTCAAAATTATAAATAGCATCTACCTAAAACCATCAACAAGCATTATTTGTAATGGGGATTAACTAGATGCATTCCCAATAAGATCAGGGGTGAAACAAGGATGTCCATTATCACCCCTATTATTCAATTTGGTACTAGAAACATTAGCTGTATCAATAAGAGAAGAAAAAGAAATTGAAGGAATTAGAATAGGAAAAGAAGAAACTAAATTATCACTTTTTGCAGATGATATGATGATTTATCTAGAGAATCCTAGAGAATCAAGTAAAAAACTACTTGAAATAATAAACAACTTTAGCAAAGTTGCAGGATATAAAATAAACCCACATAAATCCTCAGCATTCCTATACATTACTGACAAAGCCCAACAGCAAGAGATAGAAAGAGAAATTCCATTCAAAGTTACTGAAGGCACTATAAAATATTTGTGAGTCTATTTGCCAAGACAAACCCAGGGCCTATATGAACATAACTATGACACACTTTTCACGTGAATAAAATCAGATCTAAATAAATGGAGAAATATCAGTTGCTCATGGTTAGGCCTAGCTAATATAATAAAAATGACAATTCTACCTAAATTAATCTATCTATTCAGTGCCATACCAATCGAACTACCAAAAAATTTTTTTACTGAGCTGGACAAAATAATAACAATATTCATTTGGAAAAACAAGAGGTCTAGAGTATCTAGGATATTAATGAAAAGACATGCTAGAGATGGTGGTTTAGCCACACCAGATATTAAACTGTACTACACAGCAGCAGTCATCAAAACTGCCTGGTACTGGTTAAGAAACAGGGGTGTGGATCAATGGAATAGGATAGGTACACAAGTAGGTGAAATCAACAAGTTTAGCAATCTACTCTTTGATAAACCCAAAGAGGCCAGTTTCTGGGCTAATAATTCACTATTTCACAAAAACTGTTGGGAAAATTGGAAAATGGTAGGGCCAAAACTGGGCATAGACCAATATCTTACACCATATACCAAAATAAAGTCAAAATGGGTTCATGATTTAGGAGTAAAAGTTGATACTCTAAGTAATTTGGGAAAGCAAGGAATAGTTTACTTATCAGATTTGTGGAAAAGTAAAGAATTCATGACCCAACAAGAGATAGAGAGCATTACAAAATGCAAAATGGATAATTTTGATTATGTCAAATTGAAATGTTTTTGTACAAAAAAAGCCAATGCAACAAGAATTAGGAGGGAAGCAGAAAATTGGGAGAAAATCTTTGCAACTAGTATCTCTGATAAAGCCTCATCTCTAAAATATACAGGGAGCTGAGCCAAATATATAGGAATACAAGCCATTCCCCAATTGAGAAATGGTCAAAGGATATGAACAGGCAGTTTTCAGAGGAAGAAATTAAAGCTATCTACAGGCATATGGAAAAATGCTCTGGATCACTGCTGATTAGAGAAATGCAAATCAAAACAACTCTTAGATACCACATCTCTCCTGTCAGATTGGCTAAAATAACAAATCAGGAGAATGATAAATGCTGGAAAGGATGTGGGGAAATTGGAACATTGTTGCATTGCTGGTGGAGTTGTGAGCTGATCCAGCCATTTTGGAGGGCGGTGTGGAACTATGCCCAAAGGGCTATAGAAATGTTCATACCGTTTGACCCAGCAATACCACTTCTAGGGTTGTATCCCAAAGAAACCACGCAAGCGGGAAAAGGACCCATACGTACAAGAATATTTGTAGCAGCTCTCTTTGCGGTAGCCAAGAATTGGAAAGCAAAGGGATGCCCATCAATTGGGGAATGGCTGAACAAGCTATGGTATATGAAGGTGATGGAATACTATTGTGCCATAAGAAATGGGGATGATGCAGACTTCATAACAATCTGGAAAAACCTACACGACATAATGCTGAGTGAGCGGAGCAGAGCCAGGAGAACGTTGTGCACAACCACAGATATGTGGATTCCGTGAGGACCAAACCTGATATACTGCGCTTTTCTCAGCAACCTAAGGGGCAAGGACAACTCCAGGGGACTCACGATGGAGAATGCTATCTTCATCCAGACAAAGAACTGCGAAGTTTGAATACAGACTGAGGCACACTACATGCTCGCCTTTTCTGCTTCTCTTTTGTTTTTGTTTTTGGGGTTTTTGTTTTTTGTTTTTTGGTTCTGTTTCTTCTTTCTCATGATTCATTCCATTGGTCAAAATTCTTCTCCACGACTTGACTAGTGCATAAATTAATTCAATGCAAAGTCATACATGACAGTTATATGAGACTCCATGCCGTCTCGGGGAGGGAGGGGGGAAGGAGGGGAGAAAAACTGGAACTCAAAACTATGTAGAACCATGTGTGGTAAACTAAAAATAAATAAAGAAATTTATAAAAAAAACAAACAAAAAAAAATATCAAATGAGAGAGATTGAGGATAAACAAAAAATAAGAAAAATCCAAGAAAAACAAGAGGATTAAGTAAAGAAAGTCAGACAACCAATTATAAAAGGAGATGTAGAATCTTAAGGAAGGAAATGACACCTTGAAAAATTAGGATTGGGCAAGGCAAAGCCAGCAAAGTTATAAAAGATCAAGAAATAATTAAACAAAATGTAAAGAATGAAAAAAAACAAAACAGAAAATGAAACATAAGAAAAACAACTTAGCTGGAGAACAGATTATGAAGAATATGACTAAGAATATGAATAAGAATAATCAGACTACCTGAAAGGTATTATCAAGAGAAGAATCTTAATCCAATAATACAAGAAATAAAGAAAATTGACTTGAAGAATTAGAAGAAGGGGGGAAAGTAGAAATGGAAAAAAAAACCTATTGATCACCACTTAAAGGAGATCCTAATGATGAGGATATAAACAGTACCCTAAGGGGTGAGTTGCTTTTCCAATTCTTTGTGAAGACCTTAGTTTACTCTGTAACCTGAGGGCACCTTAAAGTCTCTTCCCCTTATCTTGAAATACCATAAAACTTCCCCCTTATTCTGGGCCATAAAGTTCCTTGCTTCCCCCCATCCTTGGTCATAAAATTTCCCTTGTCTCCCTTATCTAGTGTCTTCTGTCCTGTCATCCATGTTCCTCATTCTGTCCCCAATCTTCAACTTCCATAAAACCTCTAAAACTACATCACCATTCTGAAACTTCTATATAAGCATAACTCCCCCAAATATCAGAATCTCACTTAGCTTTCTTACTAGGAGACCTGTGCTCCTTTTGTGTCAATAAAGCTCCCAATGGCTACAGAGAAGGACTGAGTTCTTTCACACCTGAGCCAGCTCTACCAACTTTAAACCTCATCATTTTGGTGGCCCATGTAGGGAATCCAAATATTAATTGGACTCCTATGATCTTCTTGTAGGCAGTGAGATAACAGGTAAGTGCCCTTTTCTTGTTCTCTTCCCCAGACTTTTCTGCTCCTGCTTTCTCCCTGACTGAGAGACCCCTGGAATACCCAGGCACTGCCAGCTGCATCTGAAGCTCCACTGAATTCTGTGAAGTCAGTTAGATTGTGGACCCTGGTATAAGGAGATGCTGTTGTACTGGGTCAGTCACATTTTTCTCTCCTCTGTCCCGGGAAGCTGGGATAGGCAGCAAGAGGCTGCTAGGAAAGAAATTCAGGAAGGAGATCTTGAGGAAAAGTGCCTAGTATTCCACTGTAGCACGGTCTGGCAATATATTCTAGAAAAGTAATTTATGAAGGGGATTTCTAAACAAAACAAGTTTAGCAAGAAATTTGGTCTCCAAAACTTAAAGAAAAGACACCTTGCTCTGCTTGAGTGGACTTTTTGCCATATGTTGTTCCTCCTGTACCCTGGTTTACCCTGTGTTGTTCCCCTCCCCATGGAATGTTGGGAGAAGTTGCTAGGTGGGCCTCTGCCCTGGTTTTCTTTGGGGCCCCTGTGCCTTAGTTTCAGTGTCTCCATGCCTTGTAGGCCCCTGTACCTGGTTTTCTTTGGGGGTCCCTTCACCCCAAGTTATAGGTCTCTGTCCGCTGTGTAATTAACTTAAAGCTTTATATGCATTTTCTAGTACAGGCAGCTCAAAATTCCTAGGAGGTTGAGAATGGAGAGCTGAATGCTCTTTTTCTAATAAGTGAAGTGATAGGGACCTCCAGCTCAAGGAAATAAAAGGCTATTTGGAGCTGGAAATTGTCACCACATGTCTTTAAAAATGAGAATTTATGGATAATAATCTTTTCTTTTAAAGTGCTTAGAGTTTGGGCCTTAGAAATTAAAATGTTACCACTAGTGATTAGGAATCCAGATTTGATTTGCTCATTACCTGATCGGTAAACAATAGGTTCATTTCAAGTTTTAAATACATGATAGCTGCTTTGGTATGATTATATTTCTAAATTTTCTTACATTGTGTAGTTTGATTAACTATTGTATTACCTATGTTATTAGAAAAGCAGTTTCTTTTATAATCTCGATGTTGTTAGATTAAGAATTGTACTGTCAGGTTATGAGGTTTTTAACTAAAACATGGATTTTTGGAACTATCTAGTCATACATTCTTTTCAACCCTGTGTAAAGTGTTCTGAATAAATTTTTAAAGGCCTGGCAAGCTTTGTTATTGTGGTAAGGCTAGTTTCATTGGGTGTGTTGTTGCCTTAGGAAAAGAAAACCTGACCTTTTTCCCTAAGGTGAACACATTTTGATACTTAGGAATTTGTGATTATTGAGAATGTTGGTTTTATGGCACTTTGGGGATTTGTGATACTTAAAAAACTTCATTTTGATAAATCCCAATCTTTGAGGTTTCCAGCTCATTTACTTTATGAAAATTTAGTGATTATTCCTTTTAACATCAAGATAAATTATAAACTTTCTTAAGAAAGGGAAATATTTTTTGTAAAGAAATGTCTTGCAAACCCTCTTTTCTATCATTTTAAAGGCCTACTAAATTTCCATTTGCAAACTAATTTTTTTGCAATGAGTTGATATTGATAATTATTATGTCCAAATCTACTGTGTGACTTGTCTAAGTTTCATTCCTAGGTTTGCTGTGTCCTTGGATCAGCATTAAATGGGTGCTTTCAGAAAAAAGTTGTTGGTTCATGCTTTAGATACCCTAAGAAAGGGCACTAGGGGGTGGAGCCAAGATGAAGCTGTGATAGGAGGGAACTACCAGAGCTCTCTCACAAGTTCTGTCAGGTAAATCTAAAAAAGTGTATCTGAGAAGATTTGAGAGAGTTAGAAGACACTAATAGACTGAGAAGGGTAGTAGCACCAGCTCGCAGATCAACACCAGACCAAACCAACTGGGAACTTCAGAGGAATCCACCAGCATGCCCATCTGGGAAATGGCTGGGTGAACAAAACACTGGAGCAGGAACAGGCCCAGAGCAGAAGTACCAGCTATGGCTGTGATCAAGCCCCTGACCTCTCAGCCCAGGACAGGAGTCTGCAGCAGAGCAGAGCCTGCAGCCATGGGAGCATTCCATGTGGGGCTCCAACCCACAGTCTAAAGGTTTGAAATTCACCTTTTTGAAATTCCAGGAGCCATGATGGCCAGCTAAAATGGCTCATTCTCCTGCCTTGAATAAGCCTAGAGAATAAAACCTCAGGAGAAACAGAAGAGCAAGAAAGGGGGCTTCAGTAGTGAGAGAAGTGGGGGAGAGGGCACTTCCTGTGGTGGTGAAAGGAGACTAATGCAGGAGAAGAGAAGTCTCAGCAGCCCTCACCTCAGCACAACGATGAGAGTAACTGAGTCCCAGGGGTGGAGGTAACTAACGTCAATGCCAGAACCCCAGACTTGGCTTTACACAGCCAGGGGAAGTGGCAGACACTAACACAGACAAGAGCTGAGACCACCCATGCTATAGAACAGTCCTGGGAAGAGGAGACTGCCAGCAGCCAGACCACTCCTCCCCCACACCACACAAAACCAGAGGCCATCATAAGGCTAGATAAGGCTAAATCCCAACACTAGAAACTTGGGACAGAACCCCCTGTGTTGCGGGCCGAGTTGAAGCCAATCCCTGTCCTCCTCAGACCTCCAGGCCCAGGGGCCTGCTGAGATAAACTCAGGGCTTTGGGATGTGGGTGGAGCCAGGAGGAGGGGTCTCGCCTTTGTTGCCTCCCTAGTGATTCCAGATTGGACCTGCCTGACCACGTGGAACTTCCGGCTCTCTGGCAGAGCATGTGGAACTTCCGGCTGCCTGACCACGTGGAGTTTCCGGTCTTTGCCTGGACTGCCTGCCGGCAGGGAGCTTTGCGTAGTGCGGGAGGAGAGGTGGAGGAGAGTAGGCGGAGTCAGGGCGGTCCTAGGACCCAGGTGTATTGAGTTTTCACCTGTCCTTCACTCACGTAACCAAAGAATGTACCTACGTCACTAAAGGTATAAATGTGCTGCTTGCTGAAATAATAAACGGAGTCATTCACCATCTTTTTGGCTCCCGCCCCGTACATTGTCCGCGAGATCAGGTACTTTTGCTTAGGCAGAGGCCTGGGGCTTGGGGGGAACCCCGAGCATAGTTACGAGGCTTCGGAAGCTCGTGACACCCCTGAGTTCCAAAAGCAGAGATCCACCTCAGAAACCAGGAGGAAAAAAAAACCATGAAAAAGAATAGTAAGAAACATTCAAAGATGATTGATTCATACTATGGAGACAGGGAAGCCCAAAATACCAATTCAGAAGAGGACAGCATGGACACTACACCCACATCTGAAACCTCAAAAGGGAAAGTGAAGAGGTCTCCAGACCAAAAAGCATTCCTGGAAGAACTCAAGGAGGACTTTAAAAGACAAATTAGGGAAGTAAAAGAAAAAATGGAAAAAGTGGAAAATGGTAGAAAAAAATTCATTGAGGAAAACAAATCTTTAAAAGGTAAAATCAGGGAATTGGTGAAGGAAAATCAAAACATAAATGGAGAAAATGTTTCATTGAAAAGTAAAATCAACCAAATAGAAAAGGAGATAGAGAAGACAGAGAAAGAAAACAAAACATTAAAAATTAGAATTGGGCAAGTAGAAGCTAATGACTCAATGAGACATTAAGAAACAGTCAAACAAAATCTAAAAAATGAAAAAAAATAGAAGAAAACGTGAAATATCTGATTGGAAAAACAACCCAACTGGAAAAAAATCCAGGAGAGACAATCTAAGAATTATTGGTCTACATGAAAGCTATGATGAAAAAAAGAGCTTGGATGGTATCTTCCATGAAATCCTTAAGGAAAATTACCTGGAGGTCCTAGAACCAGAGGGTAAAACTGTCATTGAAAGAATCCATCAATCACCCCTGGAAAAAGATCCCAAATTGAAAACTCCAAGAAATATTATAGCCATATTCCAGAAAAAACAAGGTCAAGGAGAGGGGGTGGAGCCAAGATGGCGGCTGGTAAGCATGGACTAGAGTGAGCTCCGTACCCGAGTCCCTCCAAAAACCTATAAAAATGGCTCTGAACCAATTCTAGAACGGCAGAACCCACAGAACAGCAGAGGGAAGCAGGGCTCCAGCCCAGGACAGCCTGGATGGTCTCTGGGTGAGGTCTATTCCACACGGAGCTGGGAGCTGGGAGCTGGGAACAGAGTGGAGCAGAGCCCAGCCTGAGCGGCGTGGACGATCCAGACCAGAAGCCGGGCGGAGGGGGCCCTAGCGCCCTGAATATGTGAGCTGCGGCAGTTACCAGACCCCTCGACCCACAAACACCAAAGACTGCGGAGAAGGTTAGTGGGAAAAGCTGCGGGAGTGGAAGGAGTTCGCGGTTCGGCTTCCAGCCCCAGGGGCAGCGGAGGTGGGGCAGCTACAGCTGTTGTTACTTCTGGCTCCAGGCCCACCTGGTGGGAGGAATTAAATGGCAGATCAGAGCAGGAGTGCAACAGCCTGCTGAAGATCTAAGCTCAGTCTGCACTGGGGGTCCTTAGGGAAGGAGGAGTGCGGCTCTGAGAGAGCTGGCACCTCCCCCCCAAACGTAGAACATAGAACTCGTTAGTCTACAAGCAGTCATACCCCACTGAAAAACTCAAGGGTCAAGTTAGTTGGTTGGGAATATGGCCAGGACGCGAAAACACACCCAGATTCAGTCTCAGACTTTGGATTCTTTCTTTGGTGACAAAGAAGACCAAAACATACAGCCTAAAGAAGACAACAAAGTCATAGAGCCTACAACCAAAGCCTCCAAGAAAAACATGAACTGGCCCCAGGCCATGGAAGAGCTCAAAAAGGATTTGGAAAAGCAAGTTAGAGAAGTAGAGGAAAAATTGGGAAGAGAAATGAGAAGGATGCGAGAAAACCATGAAAAACAAGTCAATGACTTGCTAAAGGAGACCCAAAAAAATACTGAAAAATACACTGAAGAAAACAACACCTTAAAAAACAGACTAACTCAAATGGCAAAAGAGCTCCAAAAAGCCAATGAGGAGAAGAATGCCTTGAAAGGCAGAATTAGCCAAATGGAAAAGGAGGTCCAAAAGACCACTGAAGAAAATACTACTTTAAAAATTAGATTGGAGCAAGTGGAAGCTAGTGACTTTATGAGAAATCAGGATATTATAAAACAAAACCAGAGGAATGAAAAAATGGAAGACAATGTGAAATATCTCCTTGGAAAAACCACTGACCTGGAAAATAGATCCAGGAGAGAGAATTTAAAAATTATTGGACTACCTGAAAGCCATGATCAAAAAAAGAGCCTAGATACCATCTTTCAGGAAATTATCAAGGAGAACTGCCCTGATATTCTAGAGCCACAGGGCAAAATAGAAATTGAAAGAATCCATCGATCGCCTCCTCAAATAGATCCCAAAAAGAAATCTCCTAGGAAAATTGTCCCCAAATTCCAGAGCTCCCAGATCAAGGAGAAAATACTGCAAGCAGCCAGAAAGAAACAATTTGAGTATTGTGGAAACCCAATCAGAATAACCAAAGATCTGGTAGCCTCTACATTAAGAGATCGAAGGGCTTGGAATGCGATATTCCAGAGGTCAATGGAGCTAGGATTAAAACCTAGAATCACCTACCCAGCAAAACTGAGTATCATGTTCCAAGGGAAAATATGGAGTTTCAATAAAATAGAGGACTTTCAAGCTTTCTCAGTGAAAAGACCAGAACTGAATAGAAAATTTGACTTTCAAACACAAGAATCAAGAGAAGCATGAAAAGGTAATCAAGAAACGGAAATTGCAAGGGACTTACTAAAGTTGAACTGTTTTGTTTACATTCCTACATGGAAAGATGATGAGTATGATTCATGAGACCTCAGTATTAGGGTAGTTGAAGGGAATATGTATATATATATATATATGTATATATATATATGTTTATGTATATATATAAGTGAATGTGTATGTATGTATATATCTATGTGTATATGTATGTATGTGTATGTATGTGTATATATATATATATATATGTGTGTGTTTATATATATATATATATATATGTAAAAGAGAGAGAGCAGACACAGGGTGAGTTGAAGATGAAGGGAAGATATCTAAAAGAAATAAAATGAAATTAAGGGATGAGAAAGTAACATACTGAGAGAGGGAGATAGGGAGAGATAGAATGGGGTGGATTATCTCGCATGAAGGTGGCAAGAGGAAGCAGTTCTATGGGAGGAGGGGAGAGGGTAGGTGAGGGGGGAATGAGTGAACCTTGCTCTCATCAGATTTGGCCTGAGGGGGAATACCATACATACTCAGTTGGGTATCTTACCCCACAGGGAAGAAGAGGGAGGAAGATAAAAAAAAAATAAAAGGCGGGGGGATGATGGAGGGGAGGGCAGATGGGGGTGGAGGTAATCAAAACAAACACTTTGGAAAGGGGACAGGGTCAAGGGAGAAAATTCAATAAAGTGGGATGGGTTGGGAAGGAGCAAAATGTAGTTAGCCTTTCATAACATGAGTATTGTGGAAGGGTTATACATAATAATACATGTGTGGCCTAGGTTGAATTGCTCAACTTCTTAGGGAGGGTGGGTGGGAAGGGAAGAAGGAAGAGAATTTGGAACTCAAAGTTTTAAAATCAGACGTTCAAAAACAAAAAAAGTTTTTGTATGCAACTAAAAAATAAGATACACAGGAATGGGGCGTAGAAATTTATCTTGCCCTACAAGAAAGGAAGGGAAAAGGGGATGAGAGGGGAGGGGGGTGATAGAGGGGAGGGCTGACTGGGGAACCGGGCAACCAGAATATAAGCCATCTTGGAGTGGGGGGGAGGGTAGAAATGGGGAGAAAATTTGTAATTCAAAATGTTGTGAAAATCAATGCTGAAAACCAAATATGTTAAATAAATAAATTGCATTTAAAAAAAAAACAAAAAAAAAAACAAGGTCAAGGAGAAAATACTGCAAGCAGCTAGAAAAAAACAATTCAACTATCATGGAACTAGAGTGAGTATCATGCAGGATCTTTCAGCATGTACACTGAATAACAAGAGAAATTGGAATGCAATATCCCAAAAGACAAAGGAGCTTGGACTATAACCAAGGATCCACTACCCAGAAAAATTGAGCTTGGTTTTCCAGGCAAACAGATGGACATTCAATGAAATAAGGGAACTGCAGACCTTGCTGATGAAAAGGCCAGAGCTCAATGGAAAATTTGATCTCCAAATACAAAACTCAAGAGAGACATACAAAGATAAATGGGGAGAAAACCCTAGTTAGTCAGTAAGGCTAATTAATTACATCCTTATATAGGATTCTTTTGTTTTATATATGTTTGATATATATAAATATATGTCAATCTGGAGAATAGTATACTTATTATGACAAATGAAAGGGATATTCATAGATTGTGGATGTCAGTATAAAATAACTTATAAAATGATAAAAATATAATTAAGAGATATAAAGGGATGGTTCTGGGAGAAGAGGTTAGGAGGTAAGAAAAGAGTAAATTAAATCACATGAAGAGACACAAAAACATATTGTAGTAGAGGGAAAGAAGGGAGGGAGAAGAGCCATATCTGAGCTTTACTTTCTTCGGATTTGGCTCAAGAAGGGGATAACATACCCTGATAAATATAGAAATCTAATGTATCCTACAGGCAATAGGAGGGAAAATTGGGAGAGGTTGGTCAGAAGAGAGGGAAGAAGTAGTGCATGGAAAATAGTAAGATAAGGGAGGGGAATCAAGAGGGTGGGTAAACTGAGGAAAGTGGTGGTCAAAAGGAAAATTTTGTTGAGGAGTAGAAGGGGAAAGAGAGAAATAAAAGCATAAACAGAGGGGAAATAGGATGGAGAAAAAGACACAGACAGTAATCATAACTGTGAATGTAAAAGGGATAAATTTTCCCTTAAAACACAAACAGATAGCAGAATGGATTAAAGACCAGAATCCTACAATATGATGTCTACAAGAAACACACTTGAAACAGGGAGATACACACAAGGTAAAGTTAAAAGGCTGGAGTTGAATATATTGTGCTTCAGCTAAAGTAAAAAGCAGAAAATTGGGAGAAAATCTTTGCAACTAGTTTCTCTGATAAAGGCCTCATTTCTAAAATATACAGGGAACTGAGGCAAATATATAGGAATACAAGCCATTCCCCAATTGAGAAATGGTCAAAGGATATGAACAGGCAGTTTTCAGAGGAAGAAATTAAAGCTATCTATAGGCATATGAAAAAATGCTCTGGATCACTACTGATTAGAGAAATGCAAATCAAAACAACTCTTAGATACCACATCTCTCCTGTCAGATTGGCTAATATAATGAAACAAGAGGATAACAAATGCTGGAGAGGATGTGGGAAAATTGGAACATTGCTACATTGCTGGTGGAGTTGTGAGCTGATCCAGACATTTTGGAGAGCAATTTGGAACTATGCTCAAAGGGCTGTAGATATGTTCATACCCTTTGACCCAGCAATACCACTTCTAGGGTTGTATCCCAAAGAAATCACACAAGCAGGAAAAGGACCCATACGTACAAGGATATTTATAGCAGCTCTTTTTGTGATAGCCAAGAAATTGAAATCAAAGGGATGCCCATCAATTGGGGAATGGCTGAACAAGCTGTGGTATATGAAAGTAATGGAATACTATTGTGCCATAAGAAATGGGGATGATACGGACTTCGTAACAATCTGGAAAAACCTACATGATATAATGCTGAGTGAGCGGAGCAGAGCCAGGAGAACATTGTACACAACCACAGATATATGGATTCTGCGAGGACCAACCCTGACATACTTCACTCTTCTCAGCAACATAAGGTGCAAGGACAACTCCAGGGGACTCACGATGGAGAATGCTATCTTCATCCAGAGAAAAAACTGTGAAGTTTGAATGCAGATTGAGGCACACTTCATGCTCGCCTTTTTTCTTCTCTTTTTTTTTTTGTTTTTGGGGTTTTTTTTTTGGTTCTGTCTCTTCTTTCTCATGAATCACCCCATTGGTCATAATTCTTTTCCACAACTTGACTAGTGTATAAATTAATTCAATGCGAAGTTATACATGGTAGTTATATGAGATTCCATGCCGTCTTGGGGAGGGAGGGGGGAGGGAGGGGAGAAAATCTGGATCTCAAAATTATGTAGAACCGTGTGTTGTAAACTAAAAATAAAAAAAAAATTAATAAAAAAATTAATAAAAAAAAGAAAAAAAAACAAAGCAGGGGTACCAATCCTAATGTAAGACAAAGCAAAAGCAAAGATAGATCTAATTAAAAGAGATGAGGAAGGACACTACATCCTGCTAAAAGGCACCATAAACAATGAAGCAATATCAATGTTTAATATATATGCCCAAGTGGTATGGCATGCAAATTCTTAGAGGAGAGATTAAGGGAGTTACAGAAAGAGACAGCAAAATCATAACAATTGGAGACCTCAAACTCCCCCTCTCTGAACTTGATAAATCTAACCTCAAAATAAACAAGAAAGAAGTTAAGGAGGTGAGCAGAATTTTAGAAAAGGCAGATATGATAGACCTCTGGAGAAAACTGAATGGGGATAAAAAGGAATATACTTTTTTCTCAGCAGTACATGGCATGTGCTCAAAAATTGACCATGTACTAGGGCATAAAAACCTCACAATCCAGTGCAAAAAGGCAGAAGTAGTCAAAGCATCCTTTTCAGATCATGATACAACAAAAATTATTTGTAATAAAGAACAAGGGAAAAATAAGCTAAAATGAATTGGAAAGTAAATAATCTAATTCTCAAGAATGAGTGGGCCAAAGAACAAATCAGAGAAACAACTAATAGCTTCATTCAAGAGAATGACAATAATGGGACAACATACCAAACTTATGGGATGCAGCAAAAGCAGGTCTTAGGAGAAGTTTCATATCTCTAAACACTTACATCAATAAAATAGAGAAAAAGGAGATCAATGAATTGGGCATGCAACTGAAAAAGCTAGAAAAAGAACAAATTGAAATTCCCCAATTAAATACCAGATTAAAATACTGAAAATCAAAGAAGAGATTAATAAAATTGAAACCAAGAAAACTATTGAATTAAGGAATAAACCAAGAGCTGGTTTTAGGAAAAAAAATAAAATTGATAAACCTTTGGTCCATTTGATTTTAAAAAAGAGAGAAGAAAATCAAATTACCAGTATCAAAAATGAAAGGGGTGAATTCACTTAGAATGAAGAGGAAATCAAAACAATAATTAGGAATTATTTTGGCCAACTGTACGCCCATAAATTTGACAAAATAAGGGGTATGGATGAATAACTACAAAAACAGAAATTACCCAGGTTAACAAAAGAGGAAGTAAAATTTCTAAATAACCCCATCTCAGAAATGAAAGTGAACAAACTATCAATGAACTCCCTAGGAAAAAATCTCCAGGGCCAGATGGTATTACATGTGAATTTTATCAAACATTTAAAGAACAATTAATTCTTATACTTTGTAGACTATTTGGGAAAATAGGTGAAGAAGGAGACCTACCAAATTCTTTTTCTGACCCAAATGTGGTAATAATACCCAAACCAGAAAGAGTCAAAACAGAGAAAGAAAATTATAGGCCAATTTCCTTAATGAATATTGATGAAAAATTTTAAATGAAATATTAGCAAAAAGATGGTAGCAACTTATTACAGGTAGGATTTATTCCAGGAATTCAAGTCTGGGTCAATATTAGGATAAATATTAGCATAATTTATGTCAACAACAAAACTAGCAGAAACCGTATGATCATCTTAACAGATACAGAAAAAGCCTTTGACAAAACACAACACCCATTCCTATTAAAAACACTAAAAAACATAGGATAAATGGAGCCTTCCTTAAAATTATAAACAGCATCTACCTAAAACCATCAACAAGCATTATCTGTAATGGGGATATGCTAGATGCATTTCCAATAAGATCAGGGGTGAAACAAAGATGTCCATTATCACCCCTACTATTCAATTTGGTGCTAAAAACTTTAGCTGTTAGAAGTGAAAATGTTAGGACACCTAAAAGCTTCTTAGCAGTATTTGGAATTTTTGAGATTGATCATTAAGGAGCTTTGAAATAACCTCCTTACAATCTTGTCATTCCCTTCCCCTTTTCTCTCCCCCTGAGTCCAGAGGGTATCTCAGAGTATTGCAAACAGCCCCAGGTTTTTCTGTTAACCCCTCTCTTCCCAGATCAGATTAGGAAAAGAGTTTCACCCTTTCCCCAACCTGGAAATTCACCTTCTCCCACATGGCAAAAGGAAGGAAGGGGACGGACAACAGCTACAGCCTGGAAGTATCCAGGTTCATCACACAGCCACTGCTCAGCTCTGGGGAGAGGGTGAAAGGGTATGGGTCAAGGTAAAGAAACCAGCCAGTCAGCCTCTTTTCTTGATAATCTAGCCCATTCTTCTATCAATAATTTTTATATGATCTGGAAATACAATTGGTGTCATCTGAACTTTATTGTTTGTGTTATAGCTAAAATAATTTGGCTATTGCTTGTGAGAATCATAAGAGGGCTGGTTATGTTTTAATGCTAAAACCTAAAGCTGGTAACTGATTACTGTGTGTATGTGTTGTATGAAAAGGAGGGTTCTGCCCATTCAGAGCAGTCCTCAGGGCTAGTCAAAAGCACAACCCATAGCAGCTGTAAAGGTAGATGGGGTGGTTAAGGCAGCCCCTTCTCAAGGGTCCTTGTTCATCCTCCTTAATTTTATAAGCTTGCCAAAGAGCTTGTTTGGTTTATGGATCTCCTAAATAAGGAACTTGGCCTGCTGAGAGTTTTCAAGTATATAGAAATGATCTCCAGTGATTGGCTTGTGCATGAGGACAAATTTAAATTGGAGATGTAAATCCTGGCAAAATTTTTTGATTAGGTTGACTTTTTAAGACCAGTACTGTTTAAGTTAGGACAATTTTATATTTTCACTCATCAATAAAATTCCTTTTCTCTTATAATTTCTTTAGAACATACCATGTAGGAAGAAATCTAGAATACAAATATAGAGGGGCATTAGTTCTTGGGATCATAGGATCGTGTATCTAGAGCTGAAAGAGAAATTAAAGGTTATCTAAATGCAGTTCCTCATTTAACAGATGAGGAAACTCGTATACAAAAAATGTTGTGACTTGCCCAATATCACATTGGATTATAATCAAGAGAATTAGCATTTAAACTCAGTATTCTTCCCTGTTTCCTGGAATAAGAACACAGAGGTGAATTTGATCTCATGAGAAAATCCCCCTATCCATTTCCAGTTTTCTATTGATTTGCTTTGCTTTATATGGTAGCAAACTCTTAATTTTTCTGTCATTACTTCTATGATCCCCTTTTGGCTTCTACAGATCCCACAGATTAAAAAAGTAGAGCAATGTCAGGAAATCAAATTAAATTTTCATACATTATTGTATCTAGCAGAGTGTTCCAACAATCTGGGTAGCAGCTTCTGTGGGAGTGTAAGATCCACCAACAACCAGCACCCAGAAAGCTGCCAACACACTGCAAAAGCACAGGTTCCTTTGATCTGCTTTGGTAAGGAAAGCAACGTTAAGGGGTGGACAAGCTTACTTTAATTCAGCATACAAATATCATTCACCAGCACGCTGAACTTCAGAGTAAAATACATACAAAGTACAAGCATTGACAGACAGACCTTGTCTGATTCAAATCCCAATACATAGTTACCAGAGTTTAACAAAGTCTCAGCATCTGGGTTACAAGCTGGAGGGCTCTTAGCTGCAGCTTCCCAGAGTCTCCGCATCAACACCATCGCGGTGAGAGCCCTGCACAAATGGCTCTGTCTTGTCTTCTTAAAGCATTTCAGATATCATCAAACATCATCTGAATGACCAGAACTTAGGCTCCTATGATTGGCTCTGGACCTAGCACCTCCCCTCAGTTAGCCCCACCTTGGGCCCCACCTTAGTTACCAATCCACACCCACATAGGTTTTACACCTAATAGGGGTTTGGGCCTGGGGCTTAGCACCTAGTAAAACTCAATGAAATACACTGAATTACTCAAAGGAAACAAAAGCCAAACTCTTCAAGGGCAGTTGGTTGAATTAAGTGCTAAGAGCCCATTTTGCTTACCAACATATAGGACATTATACACACTCTGCAAATCAGTAACAAAAATATGTATTGGTGATCATGACAGAAATAATAGCTAGCATTTATGTAGCACTGTAAGGTGCTTGTCCAGAGTCTCACAGATATTATGTGTCAACAGCTGGATTTGAGCTCCTCTTCAGGTCCAATGTTCTATTCATGGTAGCAACTGGCAGTCAGGTTAGATCTAGTGCTCTTTTGTTAGCTGTTCAGTATTTTCAGTGGATAATTTAATTCTTTAATGGGCACTAGATTGCACACAACTGCATCTCAGTATTTTCTTAAGAGTATAAGCCAAATTTGGCCATTCTTATTGGACATTGTACAGGAGATACAAGGTAATTATATATTCTTATTCAGGACTACAGAAAAGATTGATAACCTGATTATTCAAAATATGGCAAAATAATTACACTATTAAAATTGAGCTTCATCCTTTTATGGATTTCCTTTTTTCTTTCTAGAACAGTTTCTAATTAAATAATGCTATTTTGGGCAGAACCTGATTTTCTCAACTAATGAAAAATGGCATACAATAGATTATATACTTTATTTTATTTAGGTAATGGAATCATGAAGTATTTAGATAGATATAAATTACAAATTTTGCATAAGCTATATGGGGAAAACAGAATCCCTGTTAATGGTTCAAGGTTACCAAAAAAAAATTTAGATTTTTGAAGCATCACACAAACTTCCAATTTTTACATCTTGACTGTAAATATTAAGGATAAATTGCTAATTAATTATTTAAACTTTAAAAAAGGAAAAGGAAACAAATACTAATCAAAACATTCCATGAAATAATGTGTTTTCTGGGCTGTCATTGTTATGGATTGAGGTAATGCATAAATTACTTCAGTGAACTGCATTAAACATCTTCATCAAAACAGTCAGAATAATTGATTGATCATTTATTGGAGGAAATATTGTCATCACTTACTGAAAGCCATGCAATATATTTTGATTTCTTGGATACATTCATGTTAAAATGAAGCACTAGTTCAGCTAATAAATCAGTTCTTGTATATATGGTAAATGAAAGAAACAGTAAAATTTACTAACTATGCAGCTGCATTTTTCATTTCACTGTTAACAGTGCTTTGAATTATATCCTATTTGCACATTATGATTGCACTTTAAAATAAGTAATAGATTAGGAAGAGTTCTCTTTCTAACAATTCTAACTTAAGAAAGTCATGTTCTAAGAAGCATTTTAAATGGCATCAGATACATAGCTGAAGTGAATCAGTAGGTTGAGAAATTGGCACTGAAAATGTAGGTAATGTAGGATGCTAATCAATAAAATTCAGTGATGCTGTCACTGAGTGACAGTAGCTCTGTATCTTAGAGCAGGTGAAATTAAACAGCCATCCAGACATCAAATGGGAAATAACATAGCATAGTTGAAACACTGGTACAAACCAGAGCAATAAGATTTAGGTAAGTGCTTTAAAGTCTGATAAGAAAGGGGGAAGGGAATGAAGCAATCATAAAATGGTTTAACAAAAATTATTTTGAGATTTAGTTTATAATGAGACCCTGGGGGAGAATGAGACTCCTCCTATCTCCTCCTACTCATCTCCTGCACTTCATCCTTTTCCCTTGTTCCTCATAAAGCTTACCTGATTTGCATCATATCCCTTATTTCTTTGTTGGCAATCACAGAATCTTAGAGTTGAAAAGGAATTTAGAAATCATCTAGCCCAACATGTACCTGACAAAATATCCCCTCTATAAGAGCAATGACAGAGGTTATCAAGTCTTTATCTGAAGATCTCAAGCACTGGGAAATCCACTCTATCCTGCAATAGCCCATTTCCCTTTTGAACAATTTTATTTCTTAAGACATATTTCTTTACATTGTTTTAAAATTTGTTTCTCTGTAACTTCAAATCATTATGTCACAACTCAATCATTGAAAAACACCCTATTTATGTTCTGCAGTTCAAGTAGCATCAGATAACACAGTAAGTTCATTTAAAAGGCAGTTTTTAAAAAATGAATAACATGTTTAGATTGTTTTAACCATTAAATGAATTGATTAGATTATTACTCAACAATTATTTTTGACCATATATCTTAAAGCTGCTATCATTAAAAAAATTAAGGTAAAAGAGACAAGCACATTGACACACACCTGTAATCTATGATTAATACTGTAAACTTTGATACTGAGGCTGGTAGACTGCTTGAATTTGGGAGTTCTGATCTCCATGGGCTAGGCCAATCAGCTTCTGTGCTAAGTCCAGAACTAAAGAGTGGGATCCATCAGGTTTTTTAAGGAGATTCTTAGTAAGAGAAGGGCATGGATATGTAGATTAGGAATGAAGTGCATGGAGATGATAATTGAATCCATGGAGCTGATGAGGTCACCAAGAAGAAGGTAGGGAAAGGGGAAGGGAGAAGGAATACGTTAGAAGGGGGAAAGGAAGGAAAGAGTGTCTGGGATAGAGCTTTCAATCGCAGCAGAATGATCTGGCAAGGGATATGGAAAAGGAACAGCCAAATAGGCAGGAAGAAAATCAAGAGAGAGTAGTGTCAGGAAAATCTAGAAATGAGAGAGTATCCAGGAGAGAATGGTTTTTAAAAAATGTCATTTTTATAGCACTAAGAGATAATTAGTAACTTTGTACAAAGGAATTTCAGGTGAGTGATGAGTGGAAGTCTAATGATAAAAGGTTGAAGAATCGTAAAAACAATGTGGCTAGCAGCTGCTGTAGGGGTGTAAGACCCAGAAGACCAGCCACAAGGGCTGCCAGCACAGGTTCTTTGATCTGCTTTTCTAAGGAAAGCAACTTTAAGGGGTTTACAATCTCACTTTAATCAAACATACATATATTATTTACATGGTTCAGGGGAAAAAGCACCCTGAACTTCAGAGCAAATAGAAATAAAAATTACAAACAAAAAATATCAACAGATCAAATAACACAATTCAACAGAGAGGCTTTGTGTGATCAAGACATCACATTCATAGTTACCAAAAAGAGAAGCACCAACATCTGGATTTTCTTCAAAGTCCAGTGGCTCCAATGGCTACCCAGAGTCCCCACATCAACACTCCTCCAGTGAGTGATAGCCCCAGACAAAATGCTAACCTCTGAGTTTATATACCCATTTTAGGGCCCTAAAGTTTCATACCTAATCAGCAAAAGGGTATGAGCCTGGGGCTTTACACCTAGTTAGCGAAAGGGTGTGGGCCTGGGGCTTTGAACCTAGAAAGACTTCATCAAAAGCACTTGATAACTTTAGCATTCTAAAAGAGAAAAAGTAAAAATGTTTCACCTTAATATTACAAAGTTAAAGGAGAAATTGAAGTATTGGATGTGTATAGATAGCCTTTTCAGGAAACTGTCCATGAAAAGGAGAAGAGACATAATATGATAACTTTAGGGAGTGATATTGGGTGAAGTGAGAACTTTGTGAGAACTTTTTTTAAAGGAAAATCTAGTAGGCACATCATAGGCACTTTTAATACATGTTATTCAATTGAAATTGCTTGCAACTTTCCTGGTTTCATGCCATCTAAATATTCAATACTGTAGATTTTTGATTTCATTTATGCCATTGGTAATTTGTTTTTGTTGTGGCAGAAACAAAACCAGGGTATTTTGTCCTATTATAGAAATCCAGAGTGGACTAAAATGCAGGCACCTGCTTACACATGAAAAGCATGACAAATAGTATCAGCATTCAGTCCTTTCCCTTTGGCAAACTGCCTGTCTTTATTCAGACTAATTTTACAGTCCCTCTTGGGGGCCTTCAAGGATACTTATGCAAAACTTGATCAGTAGCTCACTGTGGCAAATACAACTGAGCTGGTCAGCCAGGGAACAGGACCTGTCATCTTAAATCCAGGGGGGAAAATTGAGCTTGCAGCAATTGCCTGGTCTTTCTTCCTCATTGTTCTGGTTTCTTACTTTACAAGAAAATGTGATTTCTGAAATACAAATATGAACTTTTAAGGAACTATCATTTTCCACTTTTACTATGTTCATCCCTTTTCCCTTCTTTTCTCAAACATAAACAAGAGGACTTGGCTAGCAAAGAGAACAGAATCTTTGAAGAGATTGTTTTATGATTCAGTGTACAATGACACACAGGCTACCACACCTTGCTAATATGAATTTGTGCTTGTCCTTCACATACTCAGCTCCATTTTATAGTTCACCATTCCATGATTCTTTCTCAATTTGGTCCAAATAAGAACTCGAGTCTCATGATTGATGTCATTTCTTTTCTATTCAAACATAAGTTTCTTATAGAGCCCTATTCACTGAATGGGCATTCCCTTACTCTAAGTCGGTACATGAAAATGCCTGAGCCTAACAGGGCCAGGGTCTCCCATTGCATTCTGGGTCATCTCCAGTCATCGTGATGAATATCAGGTCACTGGATCCAGATGGCTTTGGAGGAGAAAGTGAGGCTAGTGACCTTGCACAGCCCTCACTTACTCAAATCAACATCAACTGCAAGTTATGTCATCATTTCCTCTTCAAAAACGAAGGACAAACACAATGAGTCAAATGAATAGTACCTGATTATCCTTTTTGCCTGCATACTTACAAGCTGGTTGTACTCCAAAGCTTAATCTCCACAGAGTCTTACTTTCAACACTGAAAACTCATTGATGTCAACTTTTACTTCTTTATTTTCCTGATTCATGCTGTTGAAGTTGCAAAAAAGTCTGTGCAGTCAACAATATGTCACTATGTCTGGAGAATAGATTTCGAGATCTGCCAAACCCTGTTGTTTTGCAAAATCCTTTATTCCAATTGATCATAGCACCATAACAAATTGTAATACTTATCTTGCTAGGACAGTAGTTCTGCTACAGAAATACTTAAATCCAGATACTGAAGTTGAAGCTTAAATATTTTGGCCACACAATGAGAAGACAGGACTCTTTGGAAAAGACTCAGATGCTGGAAAAGGGAAATGAGGATGGCAGAGAATGAGATGGATAGATAATGTTATGGCATCAAGAAACATGAGCTGGGACAGACTTCAAGAGACAGTAGAGGATAGAAGGATCAACAATGTTATGATCCACAAGGTCACGAAGAGTCAGATACAATTGAATGACTGAACACAACAAGGCATGCTCTGTTGCCAATGTCAAATAGCCAATCAACAATCATTTCTTAAGCACTTACTATGTGTCAGGAACAGTCCTATTATGAATACAAGCCGAAATAAAGATACTTCCCCACCTCAAGGAAATTACATTGTAATGAGAGAAGAAACATATAAAAGGAAAAGGAAATGGTGGCAGTAGTTAGGTAGGGAAGAAATGAAGAAAGTCTGAAGAATCAGGAGTGCACCCTGGAGAAGAAAAAGAGATGGTTGGCCTGTGCATCTTTCTGAAAATGGTAGTCCTGGGAGGAAGAAGCCAATCAAAGAGAGAGACTATAGGGGTGGAAGGTTCTTCCAATGTGTGAAGACAAGAGGTATAGTGAGCTTCCATGGTGTTGAGTTTGTTATGGCATGACAGAGGAAATTTGGAGAGTCAGGAATGCAGCTTGCAGAGAGGCATCAGTAGCTGTAATATGATAATTCTGTGCATTCCACTTGTCAGGAAGACACATTTATTTTTATTTTAACTAATAAATAATAGTATTTGAGATTTTCTGAGGGTATGCTCTTTGAGTTAAACCCAAGCTTTGAGTTAAAGTCCTGTGGAATTTAAATGACTGACACCATTGCTGGTTCAGTCAGTCTAGCACATGTACTGATACTTGTTATTTAAATTCCTTGCTTGAAACACTTTCTTGCTAAGTGGCACTAGAACAAATAAAGAAAGACGTGTCAGAGAATCTAAATTCCTAGTAACTCTGTCATTGAGTTTTAGAGAAGGAGTGTGGTGTAGGGGACAAAGAGCCAACCTTAAAAAAAGAATTACATGAGCTGAATTTTAGCCTGACATATACTGGATGTGTGTCCCTGGGTCAATCACTTAAACTTTCAGTGTTCTAGGCAATTCCCTAATATTTAAAATTATAGAGAAGGTATCAGCTTGTTTCCATAGAGGAAGTTCCTTCACTACAGAGTTTCTAAAACCAATGAAATCATAAGTTCGGATTCTATTTTCTATCCATTTGTATGAAGGTTGACATATCTGCAAATAGTAAAGTACTCTAGAAAGGTAAACCAATAGAAGCTGTAATTATTGCTGATGACATGAAAATTTGAAAGAATAATGAAATTTCCAGAAAGGGCACTGATGGAGTAGGAGATCAATTGATCTCATCATTCATAAGCATTCTTGTAACAACTAGGGGCTGCAATGGATAGAATGCCAGGTGTAGTCAGGAAAACATAAATTCAGATCTGACCTCAGACACTTACTAGCTGCGTAACCCTGGGCAATTCACTTAACTTCTGTTTGCTTCAGTTGTTTCATCTTTATAATGGGATGATAATAACATCTACCTTTCAGGCTTCTGAGGATAAAATAAGATAATAACTATAAAGTGCTTGGCACAGTATCTGGCACTTAGGAAGAGCAATCTAAATGTTAGCTATTATCAATTATTGTCTATTCTGTCCTGCCTAGCTGTAAATAAAAACCTGTGATCCAATGGTTCTTCCCTTTTATTTCCCATTAAACAAAGTGTGAACATCAGAAATAAATGGGTATTAGTGTGTGGAGAGAAAAGCTAAATAATAAAATATGATGTACTTATTTGGTTAATTGATTATTCAAAGTATTCGAAATTATTTTATAGACATAATTAGCTTCATCATCATCTCATAGTTTTTAAGATTAATTTATTGGTCCTAGTTGGAATTCAAGCCAAACCCCATATTAATAATTTAAATTAATTTGGGTAAAGAAAAAGCTGCATTGGTTTGCTTTTATTTTCTAAAGTCAATTTAATTTTTAGTCCAATTAAAATCCCCAAAAGGGTAAGAATGAATTGGTGACAGTGAAAGTAAACACACCACTTTAATTGGTAACTTGTCTTTATGAGAGAACTCAAATCTATAAAAAGGAAGATTGCATTTTACTGGGGTTAAATAGAGAATTCCTTTGTCTTTTAGCACTATAAACAATTTTTACTGAAAATCAAGGCATAATGAAATTAAATTATTTGGCTCAGCCTAAATAATTACTAACTAAATTAGGACCAATATTTTGTCCATTTAAGTTGTCTTTTAGTTTCCCTACCACATGCTGTCCAATGTACTAAAACATGGTTGTATGCTAAGCACAGAAAAGTAAGTTAAAATGCTGAAAGTGCAGTTTTTAAAAATATATTAAATCTTCAATTCCAGTAATTTAAACTAGCAAAATGCCTTACACTTGAGCTAGCACATCTGTTTCAGGATATGTGAAACCTGGGGATTTATTCTCATAAAACTACTCATTCCATATTGAACATCAAAACCTGCTATTACCTTAATCAATATTCTTTCAGGTGTTTTAGTCATTGTTGTTTCCAGAATTATATATATTAGCCTTCTATAGAATAACAATGCCTCTGTTTTAACCTAGTACATTGGTAATGGAATAAAAATTCCTTTCTATCCAATACATCTATGGATAACAGAATGGAAAATTAAATCTCCCACAGAGTTAGAATCAGATGTTCTATTGACTTAAGAAGTATGCAAAGGGATGGGGCCAAGATGGTCAGAAGAAGCTTAAATCATTTCCTCCAACACACCTCTTCCACAAAGATCTAGAAGACACCAGACAGAATCTTGATCAGGAAATTCAATAAAAGAAAATCATACATAGTATGTCATTACCCCCTGCCCCTGTCTCCCCCTTTCCAACTCCAGTTCAGGTGGTTGACGTAGGGAAAGAGGCAGAGATTTCTGCGGATACTGGGAACACAGTCTGGCCAGGAGTGTGCTACATGAGCATTTCAACTACTGTGGCTAAATGAGGACAAGGTTGTGCTTCAGTACAAGATGAGGACCAAGAACCACACCAGGGCATATGAACCTGGCACAAGATACAGGAAGAAGCGTCATATAAAATCTTCATCACTAATTACCTACTTTGGGGTCAAAGATCTAGGGTAAAATAAGGGAGAACCTGTGTGCCGGGGTGGCATTTAGGGAGGAGGAAGCCAGTACTGAGCAGGGAACACGTTCACAATCAAGAAGAAGCTTTGTGGTTATGACCCCAGAAGCAGAGTGAGGTTAATTTTAGACTCTAAGTCAGTCTGAATCCCAAAATGAAACAAGCAGGGCAGGAATCCCAGATCAAAGATCAAAGGAGAGCCTACAGAACCGGCAGAGTTTCCCAGCTGGCTAAATGCAGCAACAGTTTGCTGGAATTGCATTCCTTCCTCTCTTCCTTCCTTCTTCCTCTTTCCTTCCTTCCTTCCTTCTTCTTCCTTCCTTCCTTCCTTCCTTCCTTCCTTCCTTCCTCTTCCTTCCTTCCTCCTTCTTTCCTTTCTCAACTTGTATCCTTGTGATGTCAAGATAATTTGATGAAGGCCCACAACATAATGGAAAGAAGCTGAGGGAAAGACTTTGACAAGAGTTACACAGGATTGGCAGACAAGAGTAGCATATCATTGAAAAGAAAGACACATAAATGAAGTCATAGATCAATTTAAATTTAGCATTTAAGAGTGACCCAAATACACACATGTGGGTGTATATGTATAGATATTTATGAATTTTGCCTCCATCCTCAGTTAAAGAATGATGGCTTTATACTGACTTGGGAAGACAAGATGTTTCATCTTAAACTGTGACATAGAATTAAGCTACTTTTACTGTTGAATTGTTACTGAAGGCATGTCAGTTGCAACAGAATCCATTGATCATCAATGGTTAATTTAATGAAAAAGGAAAGCTTGGAGTCTTGACAAATTTATAATGCTGACAACAAAAATCTTACTTCAAGTTGCTATTGGAAGAAAAAAAACTAACAATCTTAAGATAAAAGCTTACTGGCATTTAAAGAGGAAACAACATGAAACCCATCACATTGCAAATGTGAAATAATGCACAATGATCAAAGTGTTTGGCAAGAGGATTTATGAAAATGACTTTCTGAATGCTTCACCTAGGATAATCTTCCAACTTTATATAATGTATCTCACTGAAGCGTAAGTATATTTAAGTTCAAAAGACTTATTTGATAATCTTCCTTCTTTTATTTTACCTCAAGAGAGATGGAAAATTGGTCTAAATTTAAAGAGTCAAATTGTGAATATTCACAAATTCTCAAGATCCTATAACAGTGAAATACTATTCAGTACTGACATTGCAACTTTTTATCCCAAAACCAAGTTCAAAATTAATTTTCAATCATTAATTTATCAATCTTAAAAGAATCATCCTATCAATGCAAGTAGCATAAAATTTAAAAGTTTTGGCGCAAACAAAACTGATGCAGCTAAAATTAGAAGAAAAACAGGAAGCTGGGAAAAATCTTTCATCAAGCTTCTCTCATAAATATCTCATTTCAAAGATATATAGAGAATTGAGTCCAATTTAAAATAATAATGGTCACCCCTTATTTGACCATAAATGGTCAAAGGAAATGAATAAGTTTTTTGGAGGAAGATATACAAGCTATCATTAGCTATGTGAAAAATGCTGTAATACTAATACTTAATACATAGAGAAATGCAAATTAAAACAGTGTTGAATAACCTCACACCCATCAGATTGGCTAAGATAAAAAAAAGCAAACTAATGAATGTTCAAGATTACGTGACAAGACAGGTTCAGTAATGCACTGTTGGTAGAATTTTAAATTAGTACAACCATTAGTACATTCTAATTAGGAACTCGCCCCCAAAGCTATTGAACTATATATTCTTTCAACCCAGTGATATTACTACTAGTTCTATACCCTACAGGTATTGAATAAAGATGAAAAGGACCTTTATGAAAAAAAATGCTATATCAGCCCTTTGGTTTTGGCAAAGAATTGAAAAGAGAGAATGATGATTGATTAGGAAATGGCTGAAAAGTTATGGCATATGTTTTGTGTATGTATGTATACACACATATAGCTACATATATGTAAATATACACATATAGTTTTATACACACACACACACATAGATATATACATATATTATAAAGATAATCAATTTTGAAAGACTTAGTAACACCGATTAACACAATAACCAACCACAGTTCCAAAACACTCATGATGAAATATGCTATCCATCTCCAGTTTGAGAGGATGGAGCTAGAGTATAAATTGAAGCATTTTTCTTTCATAATTATGTGTATATATGTATGAGTACATATGTATAAATATGTGTATTTGTGTGTACACATATATGAATATATACACATGTATATATGTCTGTGCATATATATATGTGTGTGTAGTGTGTGTATATATATATATTATATATATATGATACATGATAAATAATGAGGAAATCTGATTTGCATGATTATATGTATTTGTTATAGGTATTGATTTCTTGCCTTCTCAATGGATGAAGGATGGGAGAGACAGAGAATTATGAACTAAAAATAAAAATAACTCATTAAAATGAATTGAAGGAACTAATAACTTTTAAAAAGGTAGCAGGGTATAATTTGTTAAGTGGTACTACTATGTACACATTTGTAACTAAAGATTTCAGTCAGGAAGATGTTAATCAGTTTTGCAAACTTATAATGCATTGAGGTGGGTCTAACAACAAGCACTCTAGCACATCCAAGATGGCCTGCTAGCACAGGTTCTTTGATATGATTTTCTAAAGAAAAAGCAACTTTTAAAGGGGTCAAAAATCTTACTTTAATTACAGATAAGTAGAAAATACAAGCGAGAATTAGCATAGAGATTCAACAGACAGGGCATCAACTATCTGAACAAAGTAATACAACCACCTGCATACACCACCAAATTGGGGGAGCACCAACATCTGAGTCAGGGGGCTCTTAGCAAAGAGGGACTCAGCAGCCCATGCAGGGAATCAAAGGTCTTCTCATGAACAAGCTCCTAAAGCAAAATCTCACCTCAGATACAATATATATATATATACTTTTGGCTAACAGGCATCATAAACCATGTGATTCAGTGCCTAATTAGCTTGGTACCCACAGGTATGAAAGCTTTCCTGCATGCAAGCTTCCCTGTAAGCAAACCTCCCCCTAAGCAAGTTCCTCCTTAAGGAAGTTCCTCCCCCAATGGGATCTATATGACTCAGGATCTATTACAGCTGTGAGCTGGGCCAAAGCTCAAAGCAGCAAGACATCCATGATTAAAATACCTGTGTACCTTTAGAACTGGGAAACAGCCCCCATTCCAGGAAAAAAGGGGACACATATGGTCACATACACTTATTAATGGATGGGGAAGATCTTATATTCCATTAACTTTACATTGGCCCCAAGATCTTACAGGTTCATTACATAGGCCCATGAGACTTTAGGGGCAACTTATGTCTAGATAGGCATTAACATCACTTAAGAAATAAGTACAACAAAATTCCCACAAAGTAAACACATCATGAACTTCACAAAAATACATAACAACTTATTACCAGGGTGGCCACACAGCCTTAATGAAACACAAAGTATAAAGTCCTTTTGGAGGTGTGTCCTTCTCCCCATGCTGCTGTTGCAGGCTTCCACCTGGCACTTTCAGATGCAAGTGTGCTCTAATTAGCGAAGTCCCAACTCAGTTCCAGCCCTGCTTCCAAGCCCTGAGGGGAGGCTGGGAGACAAAGCCAAAAGGATGGGATCCTGGGGGTTATGGGGCTTCCCCCCATCCACCATAGAAACTCCACTCCTCCTCCCAGGGTCCCAAATAATGCCATGGGGACACAGCAAGAAAGCATACTCAGTGCTCTTGCATTGATGTTTGTCCCGCAGTTGAGTTATGAGTTATGGGGTTCCTGTTCCTGCAGGTCCAATGGCCAACCACTCCTGGCTTCTGCCTGTGTATCGACATAGGCAGCTCTCTGTTCTTGTTCCATGGTCACCTCACCAGGAAAGGGACTGCTCCATTCCACTTCCGCTGCTTTTGCCACTTCTGAACACTGCTCCAGCTCCCAATTCAAGGTCTGGGTGTAGTGCTCCTGCCTGGGCTCTGAATACAATACACTTTCAGGGCCTCCACCCATTCAGAACATTCTGGCATGGGGCTACTCCACTCAAGCCCTAGCTCTGGCTCTGGCCATCTGTCCCTCCCACAAGCTTGTTTTCCTCCCACAGATGCTGTTCTGACCTGTCTCTTCAAGAGTGCTAGTGGGGTAGGGAGGGGGAAGGTGAAGTTATCTGTCAGGGGCCCTGCTCTGGTCACCCAGGAAACCACTTCTGCTACTATTGCTTGCTTGATTTCTCTCAGGTTTCTGACAAAAAAACAGTACAATAACTGGACCAACTATACCAGTCTCACAACATCCCATATTTCCTTTTAGTTTATGCAGATCCTACCACCAATGCCAAATGTAACATCAAGGACTCTGGCACACCCAGGATGGCTTATTAGCACAAGTTTTTGATCTGCTTTCCTAAAGGAAAGGCAACTTTAAGGGAGTCAGCAATCTTATCTGAATTACAGATAAGTAGAAAATACAAGCAGAGAAATTAGCACAGAGATTCAAAAACTGTCTGAACAACTGTCTGAATGGTAATACAACCACCTACATACCTCCAGATTGGGGGAGCATTAACATGTGAGTAGTTGGGGAGCTCTTAATAAATGGCTACTTAGAGTTCCGTCCAAGGAATCTAAAGGTCATTCTTATGAGCTAACCCCCAAGCAAAATCCCACCTCAGAACATGTATACACTTTTGGCTAAGAGGCACAGAGCCAGAAGGCATGAAATCCTCCTGACTCAGTGCCTAATTAGCTTAGTACCAAAAGGTGTGAAAACCTTCTTGCAGGCAGGCTTCCCCTAAGCAAGCTTCTGCTTAGGCAAGTTCCTCCCCCAATGTGCTCTATGTGACTCAGAATGTATCACAGCTGTGAGCTAGGCCAAAGCTCAAAACTGCATGATATCCATGATTAAAATACTTGTGTATCTTTAGACCTGGGAACACAGCCTCTGTTCCAGGAAAAAAGGGGAAACATGGTCTTATAAGCCTATTAATGGATGAGAAAGATCTTATATTCCATTAACTCTACAGTGTGGAGACTAGATGGCACAGTGTATAGAGCACTGGGCCTGGAGTCAAGAAGCCCTGAGTTCAAATCTGGCCTCAGACAACTAGCTGTGTGACCCTGGGCAAGTCACTCAACCCTGTTTGCCTGAGTTTCTCATCTGTAAAATGATCAGGAGAAGGAAATGATAAACCATTCCAACATTTTTTTCCAAGAAAACCCAAAATTGGGTCCCGAAAATTTAGACATGACTGAAATGTATTAAAAATTAACATTTGAATCTTATACTATTTCTGGTAAGTTTTTAATGTTACTCCCCTTTTTTAAATGGTTAACAAATTCCTTCCTTGTAAGTACTTTTGTAATTCATATAAATAAAAATGAATACATATGAAAAAGCAAGTTAGGTACCCTAATAAAATGAAATATAGGAAAGACAAGAACTCTTCTTGCTTATAAAGATGGCTATACTTGTATGAAAATATTTACTGTATCAATCTGTGCTCATATTTCTGTCTGCCCCTATGATTTCATCGTTATAATAAGTTTCCAGTGTGTTCTGGGTGCCAAGATGTTAGAATAAGCAATAAATTGCTGTAACTCTCCCATTCACCTCAAAACAATCATAAATAGAGCCCCAAGCCCAGTCTTGGACCAGTGGACCCAACGAAAAGATGGGTGAAACAATCTCTTAGTCCAAGAGACTTGTAAGATCAGCAGGCGGTGTCAGTCTCACTTGGGTGGGAGGGGAGCAAATTCCAGGACAGTAGGCATTCTAGCAGGCTAGTAGCAGGCCACACCTCAACTAAGTAGTGGGAGACCTTGAGCCCCAGTGAAGTAAAGCAGGCAAACACCAATACCAGGACCCCCTTATGCCTTAGCATAGACAGTGGAACTGTCACACTCCAGTTCCAAGAACCACAAGGTACTTCAGCTTAGCCACATGCATATAGGCATGCTTCAGGAGCCACACCTCCAGTGCTTCAGTATAGCCCTGGCGAAATGAAAAACATCTTACCTGGTCTCTGCACATACCAGATACCACCACTAGCTCAGCACCAGGCAAGCTGTCAGACACCTACAAACTCCAGCAATGCCAGCCACCTCCCACTTAATCCTTCAGCATGGCACCAAGGAGATACAAGCACAGCATCAGGTAAATAGCCAAGGGCTGCAGCCACTAGCACAAGAAGCTGGAGACAGTACCCCTTCCACCCTCGGAGCAGAGTTGAAATTTAAAGGAAAAAGAAAAAGGCCCCCCCCTAAAAAAGATATGCAAAAAGCAACAAGAGAAGAAATAATCTGACCATAGGAAGTTATTATGGCGACAGAAACTGAGAAGAGGCCAATGATGTCAAAATACCTATGGGCAAAACCCCAAAGAAAAATGGGAAGTGGTATCAAGGCTAGAAAGAACTCATGGAAGATCTCAAAGAGGAGCTTAAAAATCATGTGAGAGAAGTAGAAGAAAAATTGGGAAAAGAAAGAGAGAGATGTAAGAGAATTATGAAAAATGAGTCATTGGAAAATACTGCTTAATGAGTAGAATTGACCAAATGAAAAAGAAAGTGCAAAAGGTAATTGAGGAAAACAACATCTTAAATGTTAGTATTGGGTAGGCAGAAGCTTAATGACTTTATGAGACATCAAGAACAAATCAAACAATTCAAAAAATGAAAAATAGGGAAAAATGTAAAATACCTAATGGGAAAAAACAACTGACCTTGAAAATAGAACCAGGAAAGATGTAATCGGAATCATGGGACTACTTGAAAAGCATAATCAAAAGGACCTGGATAGCATATTTCACAACATTATCAAGCAAAACTGCCTTATTGTCCTAGAAACAGAAGGAAAATAGGCATTGAAAGAATCCACTGATCACCTTAAGAAAGAGAATCTAAAATTAAAGTTCTGAGGAACATTATATCCAAATTTCAGAACTATCATGTCAAGGAATAAATAAAAGTGGCCAGAAAGAAACAATTCAGATATTAGGGAGTCACAATTAGGATTACACAGTACTTGGCAGCTTCAAAATGAAAGGGTCAGAGGTCATGGAACATGCTATTCCAGAAAGCAAAGAAGTAAGTACTGCAACCAAGAATCATTTACCCAGAATTAAGTATAAGACATCAACAGGAAAAATGGTCATTCAATGAAATAGAAGGATGTCAAGCTTTCATAAGGAAAAGACCAGAACTAAACCAAAAATTTGACTTCTAATTTCAGGACCCAAGAGAAGCATAAACAGATAAAAAGGGAAAAGAAAACATAAGGGATTCCATAGAGCTAGACCATTTATACCTCTGCATGGAAAGATGATACTTGTAATTCTTAAAAACCATATCACTAATAAAGGAATATACATGGACAGAGTCTATGGGTATAAGGTGAATTTGGAGGAATGACATAAAAACAAGGGATGAGAAAGAGGAGTACAATAGACTCAGAAGGTAGGGAGAGGTAGAATGAGCTAAATAATTTCACATGAAGAGGCATAAAAGACCTTTTACAGTGGAGAGGAAGATGGGAGGGTGGCCAATGAACATTGCTTGAACCTTATTCTCATTAGTTTTGGCTCAAAGAGGAAATTATGTACATAATCAGTTGAACATAAAAATCTGTCTTACTTGACAAGGAAGTAGTAGGGGAGGAGATCAAGTAAAGGGGGTGCAGTGGGGACTGACAGAAGGGATGGAAGATCAGGGGAGGAGGCAGGAGCAAAGTACAGATGAGGAAGGAAAAGGTGAAAGAAAGAGAGAACAAACAAGATGAAGAATAAGATGGAGGAAAATATAGGTAGAAATCATAGCTGTGAATGTGAATAGGGTGAACTTTCCCACAAAACTGAAGTCGATAGTAGAGTGGATCAAAAACCAGAATCTTACAATATGTCATTTACAAGAAATACACTTGAAGCAGAGAGATACACGAAAGGTAAAGGTAAAGGGTTGGAGCAGAATTTATTCTGCTTCAGCTGAAGTAAAAAAAAAAAACAGAACAGGGGGTAGCAATTCTGATCTCAGGCAGAGTTAAAACAAAAGTAGTTCTAATTAAAAGAGTTAAGGAAATAAACTACATCTTACCATACCATAGATACTCAAACAATATCAATATTAAACATATATATGCACCAAGTGGTGTAGCAACCAAATTCCTAAAGGAAAAATTAAGGGAGTTATAGGAAGAAACAGACAGCAAAACTACACCACTGGAGGACCTCAACTGTTCCCTCTCAGAACTCAATAAATCTAACCAAACAATTAACTAGAAAATCATTAAGCAGATAAATAGAATATTAAAAAAGTTGGATAAGACAAACCTTTTGCATGATTGAGACATAAGGGTGACACCATAAGCAAATTAGAACAACAAGGAATACATGTCAGATCTATGAGGAGGGGAAAAATTCATGACCATGAGAGCAGCCATGAGAGAGAGAAAGAATGAGAGTGGAGGGTGGGAGTGAGAGAGAGAAGAGAAGAAGAGAAGAGAGAGAGAGAGAGAGAGAGAGAGAGAGAGAGAGAGAGAGAGGAGAGAGAGAGAGAGAGAGAATTCCAAAATGTAGAATAGATAATTTGATCATATTATGTTGAAATATTTTGGACAAACAAAATGAATGCAACCAAGATTAGAAGGAAAGCAGAAAGCTATGAAACAATTTTTCCAGCAGGTGCTTCAGATAAAGGCCTCCTTTCCCAAATATATAGAAAATTAAGTCAAGTTTACAAGAAAACAAGTAGTCTGGAGTGGGCCAAGAGACAGTGAAAGTAACGAGTGTCGAGTAAACTAATTAGGTGATCTAGCTGGGCTGAGGTTGGCCAGTTGCTTTGGGCAGAGGTGCCAGTGATCTGGGCTGCTGAAATATATGGGAAAATTCATGGACTGGGTTGCTTTCAAAGACATGGTCTTTTCCTTTTAGGGGTCCAGTTCCCATTACCTCATCATTCCCCCCTCAAACAAATGAGACACAAAATCTTTTGGGGTAATGGGCAAAGGTCTCAGCTTCTGAAATTACTTTGTGCTGTCAAGGGGTGGAGAGCTATTCCTACCTTGAAGGGGTCCCAGGGAGTGGGTTCACTGGAACCCAGCATAGGCTTCATCCAGGGGATGATGTATGGACATAGACTAATATCTACTATTTGCAGATCTTAAAAAGAGATGCCTTAAAATTGAAGCCTTTGACCTCTCCAGTACTGGGTAGAAAGGACTAGGTGCCAACTAGATCTTTTCCCAGAGGTCCCAACTCACCTCTATGGCAAGTTCAATGTCCTGCTCTTAAGTTTTCAAGAGGTAGACATAGAAGTGAAGTTGAGTAAAAATTTAAAAAAAAATCTTAACTTTCTTCTCCCTGTGGTTCCTGGCTACGACCAGGCTGAGGCTACAGTGAAAAGTTAGAACAGCTAAAAACATCTTCGCAGATTCTGGAGGTTTTGAGGTTGATCATTAAGGAGTTTTGAAACACTTCCCTACAATCTTAATCACTCCCTTTTCCCACTCCCTTCCCCTTAGTCAAGAGGGTATCTCAGTTTGGGATTGCGAACAGCACTTATTTTCCTGTCAACCCCTCTCATCCCAGATCAGATTAAGAGAAGTGAATGCTGGAGAATGGTAGGGAATTTGTGTCACTCTCCCTGATCTATGAGTTCACCCTCCTCACTTGGCTGAAATAGGGAAAGGGAAAGGGCAGCTGTGAGAGTGGGAGCCCTACTGGCAATGGCCAGGGCTTGCCCAGAAAGCCTGAAAGTATCATTCAGGTTCAACATATCCTGTTCACCCCCAGCAACCCTGGGGAAAAGGAACATGGAATGGGTCAAAGCAGCAAGAAATAAGAAGTCAGCCAGCCTCTGCACTTGGTAAGCACACTCTTTTAAAGTTGTAGTTTCAACATGTTAATGATGAAATGCCAATTTTCTGTGTAATTTGGAAATGCATTCAGCTCTTAAGATTGAAGTCATCTGATTAGTAATGGGTTTGTTTCAAGTTTAAAATTGGTAAACTTTTGTATCAGTTATGTCAAGCAACTTTTCATATTTAGATGTTAGAATTTGAAATGAGATAAACTAAAAAGACAGTGGGAAAACTGCTTCCCTGCTAACCCCATCTTATAATGTTTTGTAACGACCATTTAGAAAACTGGGTATTTCCCCCTTAACCTAGAGTTAATTCCCCAATTGATAAAAGGTCAAAGGATAAAGAGGCACTTTTCAGATGAAGAAATCAAAGCTATCTATAGGCATATGAAGAAGTGCTTTAAATAATTTTTGAATAGAGAAATGCAAATTAAAACAACTCGGAGGTAACGCTTCATACCTATCATATCAGCTAAAATGCCAAAGAAGGAAAATGATAAATTTTGGAAAGGATGTTGGGAAACTGGGACACTAATGCTCTGTGGGTGGAGTTGTGAACTGATCCAACTATTTTGGAGAACAGTTTGGAACTACACCCAAAGGGCAACCAAGCTGTGCCTACCTTTTCATCTAGCAATACCACTACCAGGTCTGTATCCCAAAGAGATTATAGAAAAGGGAAAAGGACCTACATGCTCAAAAATATTTAACCAACCTTTTGTAATGACAAAATATTGGAAAATGAAGGAATTCCCATTAATTGGGGAATAGCTGAACAAGCTGTGATATATGAATGTAATGGAATGCTATTGTGCAACAAGAAATGGCAGGCAAACTATAGCAAAACCTGGAAAGACTTGTACAAAGTGGTGCAAAATGAAATAAGCAGAACCAGGAAAAACATTGTACACAGTATCAATAATATTATGTGATCTTCAACTATGAACAACTCAACTCTTCTCGGCAAAACAATGATCCAAGACAAGTACAAAGGACTTATGAAGGTAAATGCTATGGATATCCAGAAAAAGAACTGATAATCTCTGAATGCAGACTGAAGCATGTTTTTTCACTTCCTTTATTCTTTCTGTTTTCCCCCTTTTAATCTGTTTATACTTTCACAACTGTGACTAATATGGAAATATTTTTGCATGAACACTTGTATAAACTGTTTAGTATTTTCAGAAGAGGAAGGGGGGAGGGAGGGAGGAAGGGAAGGAGAAGAATTTGAAATTCAAAACTTGTGCAAAATGAATGCTGAAACTGGAGAAAAAGCAAAATATCATTTTAAAAAAGTTTCCAGTGTGGAGTGTCATTTGCAAGGATTAGGAAGGAAGCCAGTGTTACTGGATTGCAGTTTGTGGTAGGAAGTAAAATGTAATAAGACTAGAAAGGGAGAAAATGGTCAGTTTTTGAAGGGCTTTAAAAGTGTAATGGTAATAAGGGCAGGACTTTTTGCTGTTCTTCTCTTTTGGGATGCTAAGGCTATCAAGTGCCTTTAGGGAGCCTCACCTTTTTTTGAATGGGGCAGGTAAAGTGGGATCTTTTGTTTTGCAGTGCTTCTTAGCACTAAGGCAAGCAGGACTCATTGATATGTGTATAATATGGTGCTAGTGATTGAAAAACTTTCCCACCCTAAATGCTAAGTTGGCCCCAGCCCACAGGGTTCTAAACAGAGTATAAGAGCTCTGAGTTGGTGTTTTGCCTTTGAGGGTACACTCACTGAAAGAGTGTTGGTGATAAGACTCTGGCAAGCTGTTGAGACAGCCCCCCAACCCCCACATCAACTTTGGCAACTTAGATGTTGGTGCTTCTTTGGTAATTATGTATTGCTATGGATAAATTGGTTTGTGTTATTTGTTCTGTCTATATAATATATGCTTGTCACTTCTGTTTGTATTTGCTTTGAAGTTCAGGGGGCTGATCTTTCCCCCCTGAACTAAGTGAATTATACACACACACACACACACACACACACACTATATATGTTTGATTAAACTGAGATTGTTAACTGCTTAAAGTTTCTTTCTTTAGAAAAACAGATAAAAAAATCTGTGCTAGCAGCCTTTCTGTGTGCTCTTGTGTTGGTCTTTCACCACCACAGTAGCTGCTAGTAACATTGTGGTTACAAAAAGTCAAAGAGGATTTTATATTTCATCCTGGAGGGAATAGGGGGTCATTGGTATTGATTGAATGTGTGTGTGTGTGTGTGTGTGTGTGTGTGTGAGAGAGAGAGAGAGAGAGAGAGAGAGAGAGAGAGAGAGAGAGAGAGAGAGAGATTGTTGTTGTCAAGGAAGATGTAAACAGAATTTCCTCCACAGCATGGATTGCCAAAGTTGAACCTGAATTGAGGTAAGGAAAAAATTCTTGGACAATGCTTGGCACATGCATAGCAGTTGTTCTTTGAATACGTGATTGATAGATCATCAACAGAATATGAAGGAATCCAATTTTGTTCTTTTAACTTCACATTACGGTATTGTTTATGACATATAATTGGGAAGTTATTTTGGGAGGTCTGATCATATGACAAATATTTCTTATAGACCTATTACAGAAATGTGATCCAATGATATGAGTGTTCAATATTGATATCCTTTTTGTTTTCATAGAGAGTATTTACTTTCACTTTTAGTTGTGTTGAAATAATATTCTATACCAAAATGTTAAAAAAAAATCCCACATCTCAGGCTATTTCCACAAGCAATATTTTTTTTGTTTTATTGAAGAGGAAGGTGTTGACATCATTAAAATGGAGCTGTGACACAGAGACAACATGTCTCTTTTGACTTTACAAGCAACTTTTCATAATTAATGCCTCTAGGCTGGAAGGGCCATGTGATTATCTTAAAAATACACATGGACACAGACACAGACACACATATAATTCCTTTTCTAGAAAAGGAATCTTTTCTAGAAGAAAGCTGAATCAAAATAGCATGTACAATATAAATACATTTTAAGAGATTTAATATATACTTTTTACAAATGTAAATGGAAAAAATTACATAAAACTATTCATCAATTTTGAGGCAGAGAGAAGTTGGGGAAATGCACCTACTTCCCTTCATTTCCAAAGTGAAGGACTGTGGGTGTGGAATATTGAATGTAATATAGGAAAAGTTTGCTATATTAATTTTGTGGAACTTCTTTCTTTTACTCTTCCTTTTAAAATCCCTGTTAAAAGGGTTCTTTTGCAGGGTTGAGGAGGGAAGATATAGTCAGAAATCAAGTAGATGAAGAATGAAACCTGGCAATAAAAACAAAGTACAAATTGATATAACTTTATGCAGTTTAAATATAGCTTGTTTTTCCTCACCTTTAAAAAAGACTCATTTAGGGGCAGCTAGTAGAGCACCAGCCCTGGAGTAAGGAGGACCTGAGTTCAAATCTAGCCTCAGACACTTGACACACTTACTAGCTGTGTGACCTTGAGCAAGTCACTTAACCCCAATTGCCCTGCCCTCCTCCTACAAAAAAAAAGAAATAAAAAAGACTCAGTTTTGTTTATATCTATTGTTTTCAGTAGAACTGGCATATGTTAACCTGCTTTTTTATTTATAATAGCAAGAAAGTAAAATGCTTAGCACAGTGCCTGATACATAGTTGGTGCTAAAACTCCTAGTTATCATTATAATTATCTATTATTATAATGTGAGACTGGCAAAGATGGAAGACTAAGAGAAATCTTTATCTGACAGATTTTTCCCACAACTACTCTAACAAAGATCAAGGAAGGGCACTATGCATGTGGTGATCAGGATACCCAAGGAGCAACTACAGTGGATTTTTACTATCCTGGTTTGGTACAAATAGAAAACCAAAGGCCAGTGAGTAGTTGCTAGTTGCAAGGGGTTCCATTCAAGAAGACAGTAGTAGAGCCCTTCCAGCACCACAAAGCACAAGGACATAGTTTTGTCTGGGACTAAGAGTATGGTAAAGGGAGGACTGACAGAACAAATATATCACTGTAACCCCAGAAGGTATCTTGGCATGGATCTAGACCACTGACAGAAGCTAGGTCCTATGGCTATATGTTAGTAGAGCATAAAACACTGGATAATGGCATGAGCCAGTGCTACTTGCCACTACTGTGGCTGTGTAAGGCCAATAACACCAATGCACAGGAGGGTTTCTAGCATAGGTTCTTTGATCTGCTTTTCTAAAGAAAGTAACTAAAGGGGTTTACAATCTCACTTTATTAACATATATATATCATTCACTTAGTTCAGCGGAAAAAGTCAGCACCCTGAACTTTAGAGAAGGAACAAACAAATTACAAGCAGAAATTATAAACAGAGCAAAATAACACAAATCAACAGACAGGCTTCTATCTATCTGACCATAACAACACATAAACATTTACCAGAGAGAGAAGCAGCACCAACATGGCTTTTCAAAGCTAAGGGGCTCTTTAACGGCTACCCAGAGTCTTGTCTGGTCACATCGCAGTACAGTCTTCCAGTGAGTGAGCCCCAAACAAAATGCTAACCTCAGAGTTATATAAACACTTTTTCAGTGTCAAAAAGCTTCACAGCTCTCAAGGACTTCACCAATCTCATGACCTAATTAGCAAGAGAGTGTGGGCCTTCCTACAAACAAAACAAGACTCAGTCAAAGGCACTTGATTGCCTTAGTGCTTAGAAGCACTCTAAAACAAAGACAAGAAAAAGTCCTACTTTGCTTGCCATTACAAGCAGACATTGGAGCAGGGTTGCAGATTCAGCCTGAGCTGAGTCTTGCAGCTGAGTAATCAAGGAAGTAAGCATGGACAAGGGGCTACGCTGCCATTCTGCACCTCTGCTGGTTGATTGACCAGCTGACTGTATCTGCAGAGAATTCTAGCTAGATGACAGGGTCTCAGGCCAGCATCTTTCTTCTGGAGGTACAAATAGTGGCTCTATAGCTTTGTCATCTAGACCATAAAGCAGTGTGAGAAGCTTCCCACAAATCTCAGAGTATAATGACAGGCATGATATGGTATCCTAGTTCTGAAAGTTTGGAGCCCACTGACCTGATGTCACCACTGAGATTTTTAAATGACACACTGCTCAATACCCAGAGAAAGCAGCACAACACAATACAGCCTGCACTGTCCATCCAGAAATACAACGAGCTTCACTTTACCACCATGTTTCAAAGAAAAAAGCAAGGCCAGAAAAAATGAGTAAATAAAAAAAAGACTTTGTCACTTAAG